>NC_092234.1:4642064-4654564 GCF_036320965.1 Panulirus ornatus
TCTCTCTCTCTCTCTCTCTCTCTCTCTCTCTCTCTCTCTCTCTCTCTCTCTCTCTCTCTCTCTCTCTCTCTCTCTCTCTCTCTCTCTCTCTCTGTTACGGGAAAGAGAGTGAGTGAGTGAGTGAGTGAGGGAGGGAGTTGAGAGAGTCCATCCAGCCACGAAGTAAGCGGATTCGTATATTGATTGTACAGAGCATTACCGCCAGTAAAGTTGATGTACTCTACATCTCTACACGAGGCACTCTTACACACCAATTATATATATATATATATATATATATATATATATATATATATATATATATATATATATATATATAGTGATCTATTATATGTATAAAAGCACAGGACGATGGAGCACGACAAGTTCCTCCCAAGTGCATTTTCGTGTAATGATCACATCATCATCAGGGGAGACACAAAAAAATGAGACAGAAGACGTAGAACATTCAGTTGATAGACAAGGAAGAGACGTAGCCAACACACCATTAGTAAACAAGCGTTATGCATGAACCCGATCACACGCACCCCTTGTGAGACCTCCTTGCAACGCGTGTCTATGTAAATACATATGTATATATGTAACTAACTCCTCGCACGTTTTCTAGCACCACTTGCCAGGATGCGTAGCAGGCAAACTTTTCAATACGTATCAGCGTCAAGTTTTCGTTATCATCACCTCGCATTTACCTCCTCCAAGATAGTGTCCAAGTTCCACGCTCACATGTATGTCACAAGGGCCTCGCTCAGTGTGTCGTCTCATTAACATTCTCAGCGGTGCCCGAGGCGTTGGCTAAACTTTCTTTGCTGTGTGAGTAATGAGAAGTGAATGACGTGTGTGTTCATCCCCCTGGAGTACGACGCTGGTGCGAGCCCTTGAGCACGACGGTGCGACCCTTGAGCACGGCGGTACGACCCTTGAGCACGACGGTACGATCCTTGAGCACGACGGTACGACCCCTGAGCACGGCGGTACGATTCTTGAATACGACGGTACGATCCTTGAGCACGACGGTGCGACCTTTGAGCACGACGGTACGACCCTTGAGCAACGACGGTACGACCCTTGAGCGACGACGGTACGACCCCTGAGCACAGAGGTACGACCCTTGGGCACGACGGTATTCTTATATACAACCCTTCACCTTTATCTTCTCAGCTCTATACACATATGTAGCGTCATGTACACAGACGTATGCAGGAACACACATACGATGAATAATCAAGGAATATCGTTGAAGCATCATCAAATACCTTTGCCTTCCAGCATTTTGTTCATTCCGAACGTAACCTTCTGTTGTGAAAATTAATATTTCAGGAAATGCCAACGAATGCATACAGCCTGCAGCCTCGCCGGTTACAGCTCTGTATACTCTGTATCGCCTGTATTCTGCGTGAGGTAGTGATGTATATCACATGTATTTGTTGATATGTGGGAGTACCATCTTGTGTGGAATGTGAGCACATGTGTTTGTTATATCATAACGTCCCCAGCCACCACCTGCTACGGTGTGTCTCCAACCACCTCGACACATCATTTATTCTAATTAATCTGAAATTTCCATCTGCTATCTTTCCCTCTATCAGTAATGCCTTTACCTTTATCCTTCGATACGGCAATTTATCAAGGACAGATGACAACACTGATAAGGGTAGGTACAACCTGATTCTGTTGAAGAATCGAGTATACACGTCCAGCCACAGAGAGAGAAGAGAGAGAGAGAGAGAGAGAGAGAGAGAGAGAGAGAGAGAGAGAGAGTTAGCTCCGGCTTCCAAAATTATTCTATAAACTAAACATTTCTTTATACAGGAAAGTAATAACTATATTTTTTTTTGTTTTTGCAATACTTTGATAATGACTCACATAATAAAAATAATTTCAGTGACATAGTTAAAGATTCGAAGATTCATAACAATTCTTCGAATCTACAGAAGAAAACGTAGTGGTATGTTAAAAAACACTGGACAAAACAAAAACATTTCTTTTTGACGGTACAAAACAAAAAAAAAGAGTTTGTGTGTGTGTGTGTGTGTGTGTGTGTGTGTGTGTGTGTGTGTGTCTGTGTCTGTGTGTGTGTGCTTTACCTTCTTTTGTGAGTATTTTCTCAACTCATGAAGTAGTTCGTGGCGATTAGGTAGTTACCCCGAGGGTCAGGTCATAGGTCGCACCATTATAGTGCAAGGGTCGTACCGTCGTGCTCAAGGGTCGTACCGTCGTGCTCAAGGGTCGTACCGTCGTGCTCAAGGGTCGTACCGTCGTGCTCAAGGGTCGTACCATCGTGCTTAATGCTTTAAAATCCTAATAAAAGAAAAATACTGTTTTTTTCCAATATTAAGATCTCCATTGATTTACCAAAGAGGCTGGAATATTTTTTTCATCTTTCTTTTTATTCAAAATTGAATGAATGATTAATGAGGATTGAATGCAGAGTGTAAAGTGAATGAATTAAAGTTTCTTCTCCACCCGGAGAGGAGGAAGGGCCAGAGAGGTCTTGTGTGTCAGCCAGAGTGCGTATGTGCTGCCAGAGTGCAAAGTGCACATGGGCCTGTGAGGGGAGGTGAGGGTGGGTGTTGGAGGATGCGTAAATACGCCAGAGGTAAAAAAAAAAAAAAAGAACCCGGAACTCTATGGTGACTTCTTTTCCATGTTTCTCAGTGGATAGAAAAGGGTGTATAGAAACCATAGAGAAGGGAATGTGATATAGAACCTAACCCAAAGAGAGATTATGAAGATAGATGATATTGCTGAAGTGTTAGAAGACCCAGAAAATACTATGTGAATTATTCTAAAAAGGACAGATATAGAAACTTAGGATGTCCGGCCTGCGCAAGTTTAGAATTAGACTCTGCGTCACCAAGTATGAAGAATAGGAATAAACTGGAGGTTGTTTCTGCGTATATGATTTTGAGAAGAATGTTATAAACGGCGGAAAACATATAATTTGTGAATTGCTAAGCTGGTAAAAAGTGAGAAATTACGAACCAAAAAGTCAAGAATAATTGGAATTACGACCCACCACTTTAATCAAGGAAAGAAATAAAGAAATAAAGAATAATTTGAAGGAGAAAAAAATATATACATAGCTTTTCTCTTGAAATTAAAGAATATGAATAAGCGAAAGACAAGGATGATTGAATGTATAAAAAAAACGTATTAATGATAGTGAAAAAGACGATGTTTGACAAACGTTAAGATAGATCTGCAGGGAAAAGAGTTTGACGAAGTTACTGAGAAAGAAAGTTGAAGAAAAATGTGATGAATGAGGATGAAAGAAGACTTAAGGAAAAGAAGTCTGACATGACATTGGAGAAGACTGAAATGACATGACTTGAGCCTAATGAATTCTTTGCCAAGATACCCACCTCTCTGCAGGAGGGACGTGAGTTGCTTAACTCAGACGTATATTAGATCTTGCATATTCTTTTGGCTCCGTCTTCCTGACGTGCATAGAAAATGAGCATTTTGACATAAAGCTCTTTTTTATTTTGGCGTGTGTTTTACCCTTGTGATGATAACGAGGTAACGATCCTTCGTTATAATGGCCTGGCCTCTGACCTGAAGTGTTCTTATGTATTGTCTTATTCTCGTGAGCTGTAACCGCCCATCGTGCTTGAGGGTTGTTGGACCTGCGCGCTCAAGGGTCGTACCTGCGTGCTGAAGGGACGTACCGTCGTGCTCAAGGGACGTACCCTCGTGCTCAAGGGTCGTACCGTCGTGCTCAAGGGTCGTACCGTCGTGCTCAAGGGTCGTACCGTCGTGCTCAAGGGTCGTACCGTCGTACTCGAGGGTCGCACCGTCGTACTCGAGGGTCGTAACGCTGTTTCAGATAACAAAAAAAAGCATGCCTCTTGCCGTTGCATCTTGTCCAGTTCCGTCTTTCAACCCGTAACAGAAATAGAACTTTACGAGGCACATATGCAATACATAAACCAACTACTGTATATATATATATATATATATATATATATATATATATATATATATATATATATATATATATATATATATATATAGTTACGCTGAAGCATAGCCACTGAGGGAAGGATGGATGGGCGTTGGTGCATACAGAGCGCCACTGTGTGAAGGACGGTGTTCGTGTGGAAGTAGACACAGTGCCACTGGAAGGAGAAAGCCTGGAATATCCAGACAGTATCTTAAGACCACAATCTTCTGTAGCGAAATCCAGGATAGAGTCTCATGGTAGAAATGGCATGCCCCTGGACTCCATGGTTTCCAGATACGATAAAAAAGGATCTCTATATTAGATAAATAAAAATGATCTCAAATATATATTTTTTTTTAAATGTTTCGTATCGTAGAAACTTTGAAGAAGATTTAGATTTCCTTAAGATGTTGAGTCCGAGGCTCAAGCATGTGTGAGCATGTGCTCACACGACAGGTAAATATGTGAAGTGTCACGAGAAATGAGGAGGTATGGGCAAGGATAACGAGAGTTAGCAAGAGAAGCTAAGGGCTCAGGCTGGGTGAATCTTGCGAGAGATGGATGCTTGAAGCAACGAAGAAACCACAAAGAAAATTAACATTTTTATGATAGAGAGAGAAAAAAGATGAATAATGAGGGAAAGAAGGAGAACAAAGAGAAAAGAAATGTTAATTGAACAGAGAAAGAAAGAAGAGAGAGATGTTAATTGAACTGAGAAAGAAAGAGGAGAGAGATGTTAATTGAACAGAGAAATAATGAGAATATTTTTGATCGGTCTTGATTCAATTACGATCTTGAAATCCTATTAAATAGTCATTTAGACACTGCACTCATTATGCATATTGAATAATTATTCAAAATGTTCAGGAGATAATCATGCTTCACGTGGGAGTTATAGCAGTGTTATACGAGAATATGGAAGCAAGGATAAACAGAGAGGGACCGATTTGAAATCGTTATAAGACGAGGAAGATGAAAACATTTACACGTGTATCCAAAGATTCAAATACTGTATCGATGTAGGTAAGTGCGAAAATGAATATTCTCTGTGATACCCGAATATCTTGCAATACATCAGACGAAGTATGTCTATGTAAATGACAATATCAACAGTTGTGGAGAAAAATGAAGATTCCATCACGACTTCAAACCCGTCTTCCAGTTAGTGTTTACTCTCGTATTTCTCAATATTGCTCTCGTCGTAGAAGCGTTAAGAAGAAAGATATTTTGGTTCGTATCACTGGAATCAAGCGACAGGTGTGTGTGTGTGTGTGTGTGTGTGTGTGTGTGTGTGTGTGTGTGTGTGTGCTGAGAACCCCCTGGGTATTACTGTATGACCGCGTAACACTAGGGCACTGACCCTGTACGCTACGGGGTCATAATTACCTTGGGCATAATGACCTCAATGATGACCTCGATGGTGACCTCGATGACGATATACATTAATATATATATATGTAAAATCTGTGACACATCTGTAAGGGTCATATGTGCAGTGAAAGCGTGTGTCTTGAACACCTGGAGGAGGAGGTGTCCAACCTGTTCTTGATTGGTGATCACAACTCGACATTAACCTTCTTAATGACCCTTTCAGTAGTTAAGCCCACAGCCCAAATAACCAACCCACTCCGTCTGTTATCAATATAAGAAATAAATGATAATGATAAACACATCACAACGGGCCATGAGATGCCTTTTTCTTTATTCGAACTTAGGATTTCAAAATGTATCCAATATTCCCTCAAGCCTTTTGCATGTGAGAGAGAATTTTTTTTTTTCTTTTTTTTTGCCTTCTGTTCATTATGCATGACACTGACTGTAATTACCACGTGCTCTGCATTGGACTGTGAAGACTTGCGACAGCCAGCTCGGCTGGGGGGGGGGGTTAATAATGGACAGTCTTAACGACGTAACGAGTGTGTAAGTGGAGGGTAAATAAGTGGCCACTTCAGCGCGATCCAGTAGTCGTTTTGACTGACCTAATGAGGGATGATTAAGGTCTAATCAAGGGCGAGAGGCGAACGAATTAGGTTCGTTGTAGACATGAATGTTATTATGGATAATGAATAGTGACTGTTGGACGAGACAAGAACCCAGAAACAATGTAATTCATCATGACTTACCGAAAATAATTATGTCATTAAATAAATCACCTGGCGACTGTTTGATTACCTTAATTATAAAGAAGACTGAGATATAATGAAACCCTTTTCATTTAGCAGAGCCATAACTAAGTGCTTGTTAGAGATGATAGGGAAAACTCTGTACTGGAACGACGTCGTTGTATCGTTAATTAAGGTGACGTAAGACGAGACGCTCACCTGTTGACAAGGGATGACCTACCGGGCGTAGCCCACACACCCTGACCCCCACACACTCTCTCTAGTGACACCATGGTCATGACTCTCTCTCTCTCTCTCTCTCTCTCTCTCTCTCTCTCTCTCTCTCTCTCTCTCTCTCTCTCTCTCTCTCTCTGTTTGTGATGGGAGTTAGGATCAGACGAGAGTGTTTCAGATTAAATTTTGGCATAATGATTCATACTTGTCAAATATCCCCAGTGTTCATACTTCTTTTCATATTGTAGCGTTCACACTTCAACCTTCACACTTCAGCCCTCACACTTCACCCTTCACACTTCACCCTTCACACTTCAGCCCTCAAACTTCAGCCTTCACACTTCAGTCTTCACACTTCAGCCTTCACACTTCAGCCCTCACACTTCAGCCTTCACACTTCAGCCTTCACACTTCAGCCTTCACACTTCAGCCTTCATACTTCAGCCTTCACACTTCAGCCCTCACACTTCAGCCTTCACACTTCAGCCTTCACACTTCAGCCTTCACACTTCAGCCCTCACACTTCAGCCTTCACACTTCAGCCTTCACACTTCAGCCCTCACACTTCAGCCTTCACACTTCAGCCTTCACACTTCAGCCCTCACACTTCAGCCCTCACACTCTAAATTTCACAGTCTTTCGCTCACATTCTCTTTCTTTTAGTTTTCCAGTTTCCCAGAAATATTAGTCTTTTTTTTTTTCCACGTTTTTCCACTCATTTTCTTTCCCCTTCCAACGTTCATTTTTGTTCCTTCTCTCCACTAATCCTCCAGTGAGTGTGACCTTTATCATAAAGTTAATTAACCTGGATTACATCTGCCTGTGTGAACCATTCATTACTTTTATCATATAAATAATCCAGTAATCAATTAATCTTTATCCACACTATATTGATTGATTCATAGTTAGTAATACTATATATATATATATATATATATATATATATATATATATATATATATATATATATATATATATATATATATATATACATTGGCCTACGTACATGCCTTTTTTGTAATATACTACAGTCACCTTCCACATACCACACTCTCTGAGTATATCAACCGCACCCCAAGTTTTACGAAATATACCATCATATCTGGGGATATATTGTCCCTTGAATAATGAAAAAAGACATAATAAAACAAGAATTATTAGCATACAGTTTTTTTCTCTGGTAAATCTGACGCGAATTTGTGTTTTCGTCGTAAAAATCGGATTTCCTAAGGATTTTGCGTCCGATGCAAAGAACGTGTACGATAAATATACGTACAGTGAATGGCTGGCCTCACGTTACTCTGCCCGTGATGTATAATGATGCTAGTGTATTTCATATTCATTATTACACCCAGATATATATATATATATATATATATATATATATATATATATATATATATATATATATACATATATATATACATATATATATTTCTATGATTCCGCGGATAAATTGAAGTAAGAAGTTTCCCAAGTGCACTTTCGTGTAATAATCACATCATCAGGGGAGATACAAGAAAGAAATATAACAGTCAGTTGATATATATATATATATATATATATATATATATATATATATATATATATATATATATATATAGATTTGAGTTTTTGTATGTAATTTACCAATGAATAATTTTGTGATCCATTTAGTAATGAAGGTTTTTTTTCTTTTTCTTTTTTTGTAAACAGAATAAGTTGCATTTTTTATGATACTGAGACAGCTTTGTGCTTTTAGTATCAGGGTAGTACTTCCCGATGAAGCTTGGTGCTAAAGCTGCGATGTGAAGCTTTGAGTTATAGCTGTGGGTGTGAAGCTTGGGCCATAGCTGTGGTGTGAAGGTTGAGCTGAAGCTGTGGTGTGAAGCTTTGAGTTATAGCTGTGGGTGTGAAGCTTGGGCTCAAGCTGTCTTAAGCTTGGGCTAAAGCTGTAGTGTCTCAGGCCGCAACAGACTGGTCGATAAGCATCGCTCGAGGAGGCATGGAAGGGGTGAGGCGAAGACGACCCCCCCCCTACCCTGAGTCGTGCTGGGGTCGTACCTACCGAATGTGGCACCTACCCCAAAGTCGTAGTCTTGAAGTCGTCTTTATGACACGGACGATTCCAGGTCGTACCGGGTCGTAAACCGTTCGTGTCGCGAGAGAAAAAATGAAATAGTAGGTGAAGTCAGGACGACCCATGGTCGTCCAGGGTCGTACCGGAAGACGAAGTCTTCCTAAGTAAGAACGAACCGAGGGAACAGTGCCACTTCTATGTAGCAGAAGTTTGAGGGAACTAAGCGCGACTGATGAACACCACTTACACAAGAATGACTGTGTCTCCTCTTTATATATATATATATATATATATATATATATATATATATATATATATATATATATATATATATATATATATATATATATATATATGTACAGTATCGTGAGCATCATGAGCGTATAACAGCAGTAGCAACATAAGTAAAAGCTGAAGTGTCTAGAAAGAAGAGAAAAGATTTGCTGATGTTCGTTCACTGTATGGTGAAGCAGAGGTGAAGCTTTGAACCTCCCAGTCATCGGGCGAGGAGGCTTCGAAGCTCCGAACCAATAGCTGAGGCTTCGAGGCTGTGAAGCAAAAGGTTGAAGCTTCGAATATCCCAAGATATATATATATATATATATATATATATATATATATATATATATATATATATATATATATATATATATATATATAGGCGAGGCCTCGAAGCCCCAAACCAATAGTCCCTCTCCGGTGCTGAGTGGGTTGAACGTTGGCCTCGTCATCAACGACCTGTCATTCGTTCCAGCAGAAATCATCGAGATTTTTATTGGCTGGCTATCCATCGCCTCGCACTCGCTCACGGCCTTCCGAACACCGTCTGGAAGCGCAGTGGTTCGAGGCGCTTCACACCCACACCCACACACACACACACACACACACACACAGGTTCGGTCCCCCTGAACTGTGTTGTTGCTATATAAACTTAGGGAAATTATGCCCTCGTCGCCCAGCACACGTATGCCACAGGAAATGAACCGAGGAGATAAATGAATCAAGTTGACTCCGTGAACCATAAACCCAGGGAAAAGAGAAATGCAGCCGCCCACCTGCTTGGCGTCCGCATGACCGTATTTCTTTGCAATATCGCTCAAGTCGCGTGACGGTGAACTTGGAAAAAGAAAGTTTGAACAGAAAGGAAAATGATTTAAAGTGCTGCAGGACCGAAGAACTTGTTTTGAGAGAGGTTAGATGGCGTTTCTTGCGTCCAAGAGAGAGAGAAACTGCTTGGGGCTCTGTCTTCAAATGGAAAAGTGCCAGAAAACATAACTATTCTATATATATATATATATATATATATATATATATATATATATATATATATATATATATATATATGGAGAGAGAGAGAGAGAGAGAGAGAGAGAGAGAGAGAGAGAGAGAGAGAGAGAGAGAGAGAGAGAGAGAGAGAGAGAGAGAGAGAGAGAGAGAGAGAGAGAGAGAGAGAGAGAGACAGACAGACAGACAGACAGACATATATAACTAGATAGATAGATAGATATACAGGTAGATAATATACGTGATGGACTCCTTCCTTCGGGTAAGAGTAAAAAGCCTTCATAACCCGCGTTCACGACCTGTTTCTCACGCCAGTTAGAAAGTCAAAAGTTAAGATTAGAAGGTTGGGAAAAAAAAGGAGGAAAGAGAACAATGCATCTGCCTTCATTATGTCAGTCCAAAAGTCACGTTTTGTTAGGTGGGGGTGAACAGCCCACCTGGTGGTGCGATCACATCAAGAACTTAACAAACTGACCAATTACGAGCTCCGGTGACCTTGCACGTGACGTGTGACCCGGTCATAACCTCCCCTCGGGTGGAGGGGAGGGGAGGTCACGCTGGTACTGTAATTACGCCACTCGTGTTTATGACGCGAATCAACCAAGTCTTCAGTGGAAATCAGGGTGTGTTCGTGTGTGTGTGTGTGTGTGTGTGTGTGTGTGTGACTTTATCTGAGATAGATTAGGAAAGATCTTGATATCCACTTTTATAGATACTGTCCTTGCCACAACACTCGTGCCCAAGGGTCGTACCGTCGTGCCCAAGGGTCGTACCGTCGTGCTCAAGGGTCGTACCGTCGTGCTCAAGGAGGGTACGAAAACCTGATCGCCACACCCCACCACACATACCACACCCCTACCACACACCTTCACTCCCACCACACATACCTCACCCCCACCACACATACCACACCCCACATGTTCACCCCCACCACACATACCACACCCCCCATGTTCACCCCCACCACACATACCACACCCCCACATGTTCACCCCCACCACACATACCACACCCCCACCACAGAGGGACAATACATCAGTGCGGTCGCTTTATTGGATCAGCCAAGCGGAGACTAACCCCCAACCACACCCCCCTCCCACCCAAATCCACCCCCCCTCCTCCACTTCGCTCCCGTTGCACCGGCCGAATTCCACTTGAAGTTCGCCCTTGGCGCGGGGTGGGTGGTGGTGGGCCGCCCACCACCCACCCACCATCACCGCTTCAATTTCCCTGCGACTCCAAGAGAGGAGTGAGTTGCTGGTAATATTGGATCTAGAGGCGAAGACACAGCTCACGCAAGATAAACATTTCGTCTCCTCTCTCGGTGCAACATTATTATTTCCTCAACCGCCGTGTTGTTAGCAGTGGACTTCCAGGCGTCGGGAACTGCGAAAAGAAAGAAAAAAAAGAGAAAAATGTGTCGCGAGATCGAATCTCAGATGGACCTGGGTTGACTCTGGGGTGTGTGACAGCATGAGATCAATCCAACACAGGTGGGAGTCTGAAACCTGTATTACAGAATGACCCATACACGATACAGAATGTCCCATACACGATACAGAATGTCCCATACACGATACAGAATGTCCCATACACGATACAGAAAGACCCATACACGATACAGAATGACCCATACACGATACAGAATGACCCATACACGATACAGAATGACCCATACACGATACAGAATGTCCCATACACGATACAGAATGACCCATACATGATACAGAATGACCCATACACGATACAGAATGTCCCATACACGATACAGAATGACCCATACACGATACAGAATGTCCCATACACGATACAGAATGACCCATACACGATACAGAATGTCCCATACACGATACAGAATGACCCATACACGATACAGAATGTCCCATACACGATACAGAATGACCCATACACGATACAGAATGTCCCATACACGATACAGAATGGCCCATACACGATACAGAATGTCCCATACACGATACAGAATGGCCCATACACGATACAGAATGGCCCATACACGATACAGAATGGCCCATACACGATACAGAATGTCCCATACACGATACAGAATGACCCATACATGATACAGAATGACCCATACACGATACAGAATGTCCCATACACGATACAGAATGGCCCATACACGATACAGAATGGCCCATACACGATACAGAATGGCCCATACACGATACAGAATGTCCCATACACGATACAGAATGACCCATACATGATACAGAATGACCCATACACGATACAGAATGTCCCATACACGATACAGAATGGCCCATACACGATACAGAATGGCCCATACACGATACAGAATGTCCCATACATGATACAGAATGACCCATACACGATACAGAATGTCCCATACACGATACAGAATGTCCCATACACGATACAGAATGTCCCATACATGATACAGAATGTCCCATACACGATACAGAATGTCCCATACACGATACAGAATGTCCCATACATGATACAGAATGACCCATACATGATACAGAATGACCCATACACGATACAGAAAGACCCATACACGATACAGAATGACCCATACACGATACAGAATGACCCATACATGATACAGAATGACCCATACATGATACAGAATGACCCATACATGATACAGAATGACCCATACATGATACAGAATGACCCATTTTCTTGAAACAGGTTACAAAAGATGTTGATTAGAAACGCCTGGGGTGAACGGTACAGCAGACATGGTTACAAGATGAGCAGAGACGAAGATGTCCGAGGATACAGCACAATACAGGGGCAAACCCTGAGGGGAGGGGGGGGAGGGGGCCCAACCAATCATCCAATCAGAGGAGATATTATCTGATTGGGAGGAGGAAGTAGATTCAATATTCCC
>NC_092234.1:4659564-4747064 GCF_036320965.1 Panulirus ornatus
TATGACACTCATCAACAGACCAATCAAAATATATATGTATATACTTTTTCCCAATATATATAATTGTTCTTTTGTTCGTTATATGACAAAATATCCCAGCCTTCCTTTCGTGTTGCTGGGTATATATCATCTCTTACATTCATATTTCGCGGAGGGAAATGTATATATATATATATATATATATATATATATATATATATATATATATATATATATATGAAGAGATATGTTGGGAATATATTAAACAGGAGGCCATGTCTCTCTGACCCCTTTAGAGGGAGCAAAGTCTTTCCCCCAGAGGAGCGTACTGCCCCCAGAGACCTTCCCCATAGAGGTTCACTCCTCTAGAGATCTCCTCAGATGCCTTCCCCAGAGATGACCCACTACTCCAGAGGTTCCCCCACCCCCTTCCTTCCCCAGAGATGACCCACTCCTCCAGAAGTCCCCACCCTCCCTCAGACGCCTTCCCCAGAGAGCCATGCTCCTCTGGAAGCCGCCATCAAGCACTTCCTCGGCCACACACCCAGAGAACCTTACTACCCCCAGAGAAATCTATTACTGAGGCAAGACGCGTGGCGGCACCTGATACATTTCAACATCCAGACTGGGGTCCCACGGCTCGACTCCCGCTATATTTAACCCTCTTTTGCCGTCACATTTTTTTTTCCTTTTTTCTTTTTACGGCTGCTGACCGCTGGCTAACTGGGGAGAGAGAGAGAGAGAGTGAGTGAGTTACCCGCTTTACCAGTTCTTACGACAAGGTTCTTGCCAGAGGGGGCAGGGCTAGCGCGTCGTGCTCACCGCAGGAAAATCTACAGTTACGACGAACGTTAGAGGTGCGTGTGTGTGTGTGTGTGTGTGTGGGTGGGTGGGTGTTAAGTGTTGTGTGTGTGTGAGAACACCTCAGCCGAGACTTCCAGGGTTCAGTTCCCACTGTAGGTATGATGAGGCTCAGAAAACGTCGTATCTTTCTCATCGTGAGTACAAGCGATCTCATCATCCCCGGCTCTCTCTCTCTCTCTCTCTCTCTCTCTCTCTCTCTCTCTCTCTCTCTCTCTCTCTCTCTCTCTCTCTCTCTCTCTCTCTCTCTCTCCAACACACATGCCCTCAGGTGATTGCACAGGTAGAGCTAAAGCAGAAAAAAAGAAAAGGAGAAACATTTTAATCTCACAGTACTTAAGCTTACAGACAGCTAAGCGTCAAAGCTTAAGTCCTTCCTCTGGGAATGACTATGTGTTTCGTCCTTGATCCTCACAAATGAGCACACTTATGAAAAGTTAGAGAACATTTATACAAGTTATGTGCAGGGGACGCGACTGGAAATTCTACCCACTCGTTTTTTTTTTTTATTTTTTTATTTTTACTTTTCCAAAAGAAGGAACAGAGAAGGGGGCCAAGTGAGGATATTGCCTTTAAGCCTCAGTCTTATGTTGTTAACGCTACCTCGCTAACGCGGGAAATGGCGAATATGTATAAAAAAAAATGAGAGAAATAAAATGATTCCCATGTTCTCTCCAAGTTCAACCCATTTTCTTTCTCTTCTTTTTCGTCCAGCTGGTTCACCTCATCATCAGAACTTCCTGGTCTCTCAGTCATTATCTCCCACTTTATCATCTTATCAGCGTCTTATCATCCACGCTCTCTTGGCCTTACTAGAAACCACTGCCTAACTAGAGAACGAACACCTCCCCTCCCCCCACCACCACACCACACCCGTTCCCTGAAACCACACGATGGGCGGTAAGCACTTCGTTCTCTCTCTCTAACAGCCGAAAACACCACCCTCCCCATCCCCCATTTTCTTTCCCCCTCCCCCTTCCCCATTTTCCCTCATATACGTACCACAAAGGGGGTAGGGGGGGAGAGTGTTTTCTTTTTTTTTTCTATTTTTTACCGACGTAACTCTTTTTAAAATCGGCTTTGCGAAAAAATCCTCTTTCACCGAAAATAATGATACAGTAAAGCACTACAGACCCGCGCAGACCCGCGCAGACCCGCGCAGACCCCTCCTGGCCTGTGTGTGTGTGTTGCCAGTACTCGCGGGGGTTCGTTCCTGTAGGGAAAATCCTTTTGACTCTCAGAAACGTTCTTTGTGATCCTGTGTGATGCTGGATTTATAGCAGAAATCCCTCCCATCTCGTGGCTCCTGCTGGATTTTTTGCAGCAGGAAGGGATTTACTTCAGTATCCTCGAGGGATTTCAAACCATTATTTCAGTATTTCGGGGATTTAAAGCATATGAGGTTTGCTGCTATGCGATCACCGGATTTACAGGAGTAATCCCCTCTCACCGTGAGTGCCTGTGGGATTACAAGCTGAGGGATTTGTGCGTTCGAGTGTGTCCTCTGGGTCCATTATTATAGTGGTCTCGTAATCTCTCTCGTCCATGCTCAGGGGTCGTACCGTCGTGCTCAAGGGCCGTACCGTCGTGCTCAAGGGCCGTACCGTCGTGCTCAAAGAGTCGTACCGTCGTGTGAATCATGGTCGTACCGTCGTGCGAATCATGGTCGTACCGTCGTGCTCAGAGAGTCGTACGTCGTGTGAATCATGGTCCCACCGTCGAGCTTATGGGGTCGTGCCATCTGACCTTCCGTTTTCTTTAGGCACTTGACATGAAAAAAACTCGAACCGGAAAAAAAAAGAAAAAAAGAACAGAGCGACATCGACTCATACGTTATCTCCCGACGCTCGTGTTAAAGTCCTGCCATTGTTACACAAGTCCTCCCTCCCTTCCCAGTGCCCCTGGACGTGGCGATGTCTATAGAAAACGGGGTACCTACCTTCAGCCACGACAGATTTTACTTTCGTGGTGGAGGCGATGACGTAGCTAAACAGCGACGAAAGACGACAATATTTCCCCCATTGGCGAAAACGTGGACGACAATTTCCATGTGACTTTATAGGAAATGTGACATTGACCAGCTGGCTGGAGCGATGGGCCAGGCTCCCAGCTGGCATTCAAAGATGGCGACCACACCCTCCAGACCTCTCTCTCACCATTCCTGAGCGACTTGAAACACCGCCTGTGATTGGTTCTCTGAGAGTGGAGTCCTCACGAGCAGCCAATCCGAACGCGTCTGATGTGACGAGTTCTTTTACGGACGATTTTGAGATTATAGAACCGTCTATATAGAATGGAGAGATAGCAGAGTGTTTGCTGATAACGAATCTGCTTATCAGTTCTTATCACGAGCAAGGATTTTCTCTCTTTCTTTCTTTTTCTTCTTCTTCTTCTTCTTCTTCTTCTTCTTCTTCTTCTTCTTTATATTATTCATTACGAATCCATTTGGCCAAGATGTTCGCAAAACTGACACGTTTGAGTCTTCAAATGATCTCTCTGCTTCAGTGAGAGAGAGAGAGAGAGAGAGAGAGAGAGAGAGAGAGAGAGAGAGAGAGAGAGAGAGAGAGACTCTCATCCTCACCCGTAAGCACCATTAACCAAATCTAATGGTTGTTTCTACCCAATAGGTTTATCACCATACTACAGCAGTGTATGATGATAGTAGGCACCATTTAATTGCGCCATTAACTTGACACTCCCCTACCATTAGATCCTCAGTTAATGGCTCTCGTAATCACGTGCCAAATTATTATTCCTCGTACTCATTAACTCTATTACCTCAGTCAAGATAATGGATGATGTGTTGGTCTGTTTCACTTCCCATTTACATATATTGTCTTTCAACTTTAACCTCTTTTTTGATGACCATTAACCTCGCTGTTGACCACCATTAACCCAATTGTTGATCACCATTATATCCTCTACCTACCTCATGTCCTGCCTCAAGCACCATTCACAACACATGTTATCAGCAGTAACAACTACGTTAACCACCACCACCACCACTTCTAACGACCACCACTAACTACCACCACCATTAACGATCATCAACCACAACCCCTAACCACCATTAATCACCACGACTAACTTTGACCACCACTACCCAGCACGACCACCACTACCCAGCACGACCACGAACTACCAGCAGGACCACTAACCACCATTAATTACCTCGACTAACGACCCCCACTACCCAACATGACCATTAACTACCAGCAGGAGCAGAAACTACCCAGCAGGACCACTGACCACCATTAATTACCTCAACTAACGACCCCCACTACCCAGCAGGACTATTAACTACCCAGCAGGAGCAGTAACGAGCGTGTGTCCGCCTCTCCGGCAGGTTCCATCAGCAACATAGACGACGGAGAGTACAAGTGTCGTGATGGGTCGTCCCCAGAGGTACGGAACAAGGTCATCTCTGGGGTCGTGGGGGCAGCTTCCTCCGTCACCTCCATCCAAGTGGCCAACCTCCTCAGGCTCTTCAGGATCCCCCAGGTCAGTCCCCACCGGTGCCCTCAGGTTAGTCCCCACCTGTGACCCCAGGTCAGTCCCACCTGTGACCCAAGGCGAGTCCCCACATGTACCCCCAGTCAGTCCCCACCTGTGTCCCAGGTCAGTCCCCACCTGTGACCCCAGGTCAGTCCCCACCGGTGCCCTCAGGTTAGTCCCCACCTGTACCCCAGGTCAGTCCTCACATGTATACCCGAGGTCAGTCCCCACCTGTGTCCCAGGTCAGTCCCCACCTGTGCAAGTCCCCACCTGTACCCCCAGGTTAGCCTCCACTTGTCCCCCAGATCAATCCCCTCTTGTCCCCCTAGGTGAGTCCCCACCCCCCCCCCCCTCCATGTGTCCCCAAGGTAAGTCCCCCCCCCCCCCCCCCCATATGTCTGCCAGGTGAGTACAAGACCCACATAAGGTGGAGACCTGACACTGTGTTAATATATAGTGGAGGATTATGTTCATCTGGAGGACACACTGAGGCAAGACCAGGTGGGAGGGGTAGACTGTAATAAGACTCGAACACCTCAGCCAAGACTTCCAGGGTTCAGTTCCCACTGTAGGTATGATGAGGCTCAGAAAACGTCGTATCTTTCTCATCGTGAGTGCAAGCGATCTCATCATCCCCGGCTCTCTCTCTCTCTCTCTCTCTCTCTCTCTCTCTCTCTCTCTCTCGACGCCTTAGCCCGTCAAGCTTTTATTAGAGCGAGACCACAAGTTTGACGAACCTTAACACAGTTATTCATCGCAAGTGTGGCCAGAGCTCCGTTTTTCCCCCAGTGTTCTTCATGGCGTAAGCGAACCAACCACAGATGCCTGTGGCTTCATCGCATTCATGACCCCGTGCACAAACTTCATCTCATTCATGACCCCGTGCACAAGCTTCATCTCATTCATGACCTGGTATACAAGCTTCATCTCATTCGTGACCTGGTATACAAGCTTCATCTCGTTCGTGACCTGGTATACAAGCTTCATCTCATTCGTGACCTGGTATACAAGCTTCATCTCGTTCGTGACCTGGTATACAAGCTTCATCTCATTCGTGACCTGGTATACAAGCTTCATCTCGTTCGTGACCGGGTATACAAGCTTCATCTCGTTCGTGACCTGGTATACAAGCTTCATCTCGTTCGTGACCTCGCACGGAATGCCTGCAACTTGTGCCGTGAGTCTTAACCCCTGTGAGGAAATGAGGGCAAGATCCCTCCCTCCCTCACTCACTGGCTGGACTCCACCTCATCACGGAAGACACTGGGGTGCAAACCCGCACCTCCTCAAAAAAAAAAGGAGAGAAATTATTCCAATGTGAGTTGATCTCATACATTTTTCTTGACTATGTAATGGAATCTTGTGAATTAAAGGTCGAGAAATATTCATGCCAGGTCAAGTGAAACACGGCGCGAGATGGTGAATATTCTCTTGGAGGATGAGTTGACAAGGTCACCACCAATGTGGCGAGGGGTCAACAACGGTTGACCTGAGATGACCTGTTCTCATGATAACACTGTTGGGATGACCTGTAAGATGACCTACACGCCTATCATCGTTAGTGTGACCCGTTGGATGACCAGGGATGACCTGTACACATTATAGCACCGTTAAGATGACCTGGGATGAAGGTGACCTGTTCGATGGCCCAAACCCAGTATCACCGTTGGGGTGACCTGGATGATGACCTGTACACACACACACACACACACACACACACATACACACATACACACACACACACACACACACACACACACACACACACACCCGGGACTCCACATCAGGTAGCTTCTCCTCAAAAGATATTCCATATCTTATGAGGTTGCTCATCCAGCTGCTTCTTTCTCTTCCTCGAGTCGCTCTCCGTCGCGTTGCCTTGCACGCGCCTGTGTGGTGAGGGCCAGAGAGAGAGAGAGAGAGAGGGGAGGGAGAGAAAGACAACCCCCTCCCCTCATGTCTCTCGCCTCTAAAGCACCTGGGGAAAAAAGATATATATATAGAGAGAGAGATTCTCCAGTGTCTCTCGCCTCCCACCGCAGGTGAGGAAGAGATAGATAGACAGAGAAAGAGAGACACACACACTCCCTCCCCCCTTCCCCAAGACGTGACCGGCCACAGCAGCTGTGTCGGTGGCCTGATACATAATTCCCCAGTGTGGCAGCCCAGCGTCTGGTTGGTGTGTGTGTGTGTGAGGGGAAGGTGACACACACTGCCACACACCTGCTCTAATGTGCTTTTCCCTCCTGTAGCCTCTCAAGCCCGCTGTAGTGTGGCACACCTCCCTCACCTTCGCTGTATCAACCCAACCTACTAAACAATGAAGTAAAGTTATACTGTAATGTCATTCTTTTATATATATATATATATATATATATATATATATATATATATATATATATATATATATAAATATATATATATATATATATATATATATATATATATATATATATATACCACCTTGATTACTAATATATGATTTTATCATCAACTTTATCAGTACAACATCATTTACCGTAATGTCCATCAGTTGTACGTTGAAACAAGGAACACAGATAAAGTAAATCATACATAAACTCTTCTCTAGGATTTGTTTTGATAAAAACAACGACATGGTTTCGAAATCTATAACTTTTTTTTGTGGTTGTTGTTTAATATCCCACATTACGTCTACACTCAGATAGCTCTTGTGGTCTAATTTCCAATAAAAAAAAAACATTAAATTGATAAATGAACATTTCAACTTTGACCTTTATGTGCAAATCTTGCCTTATCATTAAAAAGTGAAAAAAAAAACCAGTTGAAACACAATGAAACGCTATGAACGCCAGCAAAAAAAAAAGACCATGTGATTATCTTAGAAAATCATGATTATCATTAATCATCATTAGAGTGATTATCATTAATCATCATCAGAGTGATTATCTATGACATCCAAGTCAATGTTGATCAGACACGTAATTTCCAACGGCATAAATCCTGTATGTTTGACATCAACAAGGTGTGTAAACAAATTGTTTGTATAGCAAACACTTTACACAAACTGAACTGAGAATATATATATATATATATATATATATATATATATATATATATATATATATATATATATATATATATATATATATATATATATATATATATTTATATATATATATATATATCAAAAGTCATAATCCTCTTTAAAAAATACAGTCCTTTCAGATTCAAAATGAGTAATAACATGATGAGTATTACCCATGATGAATAAGGTGAGTCTCCTGTATCATGAGGGTATATTACCCATGATGAATAAGGTGAGTCTCCTGTATCATGAGGGTATATTACCCATGATGAATAAGGTGAGTCTCCTGTATCATGAGGGTATATTACCCATGATGAATAAGGTGAGTCTCCTGTATCATGAGGGTATATTCACCTTTACTGTGATGGGTAAGCCTGACTCAGGGTGATGAGTATGTAAACGTAATTCATACGATTATTTACACTCATTAGCTTTGCAGCGTATTCATCATGTGTGATGGATCCATTTCCTTAAAAGTGGTCATATACCCCTTTAAAGTATGGTGTCCCTAAAATCATTGTACTTAAAGGATAAATGTAATTCAGTTGATGTATATATTGTATGATCATTAACTTTATAATGAACTGGCTCGTTGTATTTAAAGGGAAAATGAAAATTGGTTAGGACTTTATAACCTTTAAATGCAATGACCTAAAATTCTATTCTATATCCTTTAGGTCGAATGTCCTTAAATCTTCATTCCTACATACCCTTAATTGTGATATCCTAAAATCATTCGTTTTAACGAATCCTTTAAGAATTGTAACCTAAAATATTGTTTATTCTATGCCCCTTTAAGTATGAGGACTTAAAATATTCTGTGGCGCACAGAAATTTATGAGTTAGCAATGAACAAAGACAAACATAGAAATAATAAGATAGGAAGTGACTGAAAAAGGAGAGATACAGAAGAGGGAGACAGGGAAGAGACAGTAAAAGACAGAAATAGACAGATTTGAAAATACGAAGCTGGTGACCTAACGAGACACAGAAGATACGAGACAAAGACACAGTTAGAAGTATGATAACCAAGAGATAGTCCAGGGAAAGACATAGACACAAACTGTATATGAATATTGATATAGAATCAGAATTGAAAATAAAAAGACTCAGAAAATGATAGAGACGTAGATGGAACTGTTACGACAAAGACACAAAGACACAGATAATTTGCTGTATCCCATGAATATATTTACTGTCCTCCATATTCTTCAGGATATTTCTTTGTCCCGCTTAAGTTCACATATTTCTGTGTTTTGCGTAAGTTCGGGACATTTCTGTGTCCTGCGTAAGTTTAGGACATTCCTGTGTCCTGCGTAAGTTCAGGACATTTCTGTGTCCTGCGTAAGTTCAGATTATTTGGGTGTTCTGCGTAAGTTCAGGACATTTCTGTGTTCTGCGTAAGTTTAGGACATTCTTGTGTCCTGCGTAAGTTCGGGACATTTCTGTGTTCTGCGTAAGTTCAGGACATTTCTGTGTCACGCGTAAGTTCAGGCTTTTGAAAGCTTCGAGCATGAAAGGCTGTCAATGTTGTTTATCTAATCCCAGTTCTCTGTCCAAAGAGATGTTTTCGTATTAAAAAATACAGTTTACAAGCTGTATGAAGGAAGGGAATTTATACTGAGTTGTATTCTCGCTGTATATTTTGTTGTGTTCTTGACGCCAGCGTCTGGCCCCCCCAGGGTAAACACACGTATTTATTTGATTAACATTTCACGTTTTATCTTTCCTTATCTGTCCCCCCAAAAAATTCACACAGCGCGTCATTCCCTCAGTGGAAAGAACAGTGGAAGGGAAATCCGATATATGTCTTCCTCAACTCAAAATAAAAGACAAAAAACCCTTTTCCATATGTTTTTCAAATAGTTTTTAAAATTATGTAAAACATTGCAAAAAAAAAACCACTAAATATTCGTTGCTGTTACGTCATACGTTGATGAGTCTACGTTATACTTAGTACAGTGGTGTTGATATAGGCATATGTCTAAAATTATATCATATCTGAACCTTTTTTTTTCTTTTCGTTGGTTTAAACTGAAAGGGAAAAAAAATATTCCACCAATCGTGTCATTATGTTTCGGTCGACGTAGCTAACAGATCATTCAAAGATGTCATTATAGAAGGACCATAGAGACAATAACATGTTTATGGTGTTACAGTTATTCTGAACATGTGAAGAACGTGTTCAAGATTGTTCAACTGGTCGTTATAACTTGATGTTCACGGCCTTAAATGACCCCTGGCAGTTGACGGGGTTAAACACCAAACAACCTAACCTAACCTAACCTAACCTAACCTAACCTAACCACATAACCACTACTACCCCATAACCTCCACCACTGCCACACCACCACGTCAGTTCTGGCCAGACCCAATGAGACACAGTCTTCAAACTTTCACCTTCTTCTTGTCGCGTAATTTTCCCAGCCACATTTTCTTCACAACCCTGAACACATACATACATTCATCAGCTACAACAGACCCACGCCACGTTTTCTTCACAACCGTGAACACACATATACATTCATCAGCCACAACAGAATAACTGGTTGCTCCCTCACAGAGGGCTATTGTGTGGCACAATGTGAGGTTTGGTTAGAACCAAGTGCTCGACTCTGTTTTGCATGGCAGAGGTGGTTCAGTAGCTGTATGCAAGACACAAGCATTATATGTAGAGAAAGAGAGAGAGAGAGAGAGAGAGAGAGAGAGAGAGAGAGAGAGAGAGAGAGAGAGAGAGAGAGAGAGAGAGAGAGAGCAGAGAGAGAGAGAGAGAGAGAGAGAGAGAGAGAGCAGAGAGAGAGAGAGAGAGAGAGAGAGAGGCAGACATATACAGATGCGTTGTTTCAACCCTCCCCTTTTTTCTTCTTCTCCATATTTCTCTATGAACATCTCACATTCTGATCTCACATTAATCCTCTCACAATCTCCATACAGCAATGTCTGTTTATGACTGTAATCATAATAAAGTTCTTTGTCTAGATCGGGATTCATCTCGTCTCTGATTAGCTTTCGTGGGATTAGATTCGCCAAATTGCACGAGACAGGTGTAGATATGTGCGCTGATGTAATCGCACGAGACAGGTGTAGATATGTGCGCTGATGTAATCGCACGAGACAGGTGTAGATATGTGCGCTGATGTAATTAGCTGACATTTTGCTCGGTCAGTTCACCTCCTCACAATGCTCAAGGGCCATAAGGACGATCGATCGATGACACATCCACGCGATAGCCACCCTTGACTGCACCCCGCCGCTGCACATGTCATGGTTAATACTACTGAGGCTTTTGATCACACACGGTGTGAATTGGGAGTGTAACAGCCTCGTACTACCTGTTAGCTTGTTACGTGGCCCATACAATAATGTCTAGGTGGGGAGGGGAAAGAAGGGGGGGGTGGGGTTGTTAGTACCCCCCCCCCAGCAATATGTGTCACCAGGTTTAGTTCCTGCTACAATATCTGTCACAGTGGATTACTTCACCCCCTACAACATCTGTCACATGGCTTAATCTGCTGTACGATATTCGACATCTGTGTCACCAACTGAATAATGTTATCAAGATAAAAGAATATCTGTTAAGGGGACGTCTTCGAATATTTGGATGACAATATCTAGAAATGTTGTAGTCTGTAGTAATATATATATATATATATATATATATATATATATATATATATATATATATATATATATATATATATATATATATATATATATATATTCCCTTTATATTCGTGAGTTTCTTGTATAATGTTATCAATATACAAATGACCCATTGTAAACACCGAGATGGTTCATATTCCTTCTGTTTTTGCAATGAAACTTTTTTACTGACATAAATTGGTAAATTATTCTGTATCATGATTGATATAACTCAATATTTTTTTATTGTTGTTTTTAGTTAAGCCATTATCGTTTTGAGAAATGAAAAATTCTGAAGCAATTTTCATGGGGAAGAAATGGTAAATTTCGATACGATTAGATGAATAAAGAATTTATTTCTGGTGTGGCTGGACCATTAACCAGGAGAAGCAAGTCTTCCCCTCAGTTAATACACAAGTTTATGGCTTCCAAGACGAATTTAATACATCATAAACTTCTTCTCGTTTGTTTCCTCCAGGAACACCTGCTTCTGGCGTGGGTCGAGAGACCATTAAGTCGCCCCAGCTTAGAATATTTCAGCTTAAACTTTACAGCATAACTTAGTTAATCTCCTATTTACGTTTTCTGTCCCCCATTTTCTAGCTGCTGGCTTACCTATTTTTGAAAATAATTGGATTTTTTTTTAGGTAAACAATTATTATATTTGAAAAGCTTTGGAGGTGTTCATCAGTACTTTCACTCATGAACTCCTCACGTCAGACATGATACAATTTGTAGTTAGTGTAGAGAACATAACTTTGTTAACATCGTATGTTAAATTACATCCAGATCTGTAGGAGGTAAGAATAATGATTATAAGTTATTCTTGGAGTATGACACCTCAGGATGAACAAAGTCGACCTTGAAATGATCTTCTTCAACACCTGAAGAAAATGTTCAAGACTGTTCAACTGGTGGTTATAACTTGACCTTAACAGTCTTAATAACCCTGGTAGTTAATGAGCCTAAATTATAGATAACTAACCAACCAGATAATTCAATCTTAGTATTATCTTAACCATACTTATGTAAGGTTAAATAAACGAGTCTAGAATATATACACGCCAGTAAAACCAAACCTTTAGCTTACGTGGCTCAACCAACTTAAACAAGGTAGTTTTAACTTAGGTTTTTTTTGTGGGGGGGGGGGAGAGCAACATTGACACCCCCCCCCCCTCCTCATATTGCCACTGTAATCAAATGGAGTCAGGGATTTGCCACATGATGCAAGGGGCTTATGCAGTCACCGGCCGAGGCCTGGCAAACGTTCGAGGCCTGGCAAACGTTTATGGAGCGGCAAACGTTCGCACACCTCACTGTAAACCATCTGGACCCAGGCGACAACGAGTGTGTGTGTGTGTGTGTGTGTGTGTTTGTGTGTGTGTGTATGGTCGGTGAAGGTCGATGAGATTTTGTCGTCCCACACATTTCCCTGACATGTAGGTCACTTTGTGGTCAAATGTACGAGGTTTTTGCCCCCCCACGTCGTGATCGCCCCAGCGACGACGCTAGCGCGGAGCGATGGCGGGAGATAAGGTCGAAATGACGTGAGAGAATCGTGACGCAGGGAAACAGTTGGGATGTGAGCGATCGGTGAGGAGAAGCGACATGGCGCCAAAGTCATCATAAATTCCCCAGGTTTAATCCTTCTTTTGGCGCTCACTTTGCGTCGAGATGTCAAAAAAAAAAAAAACAAATTCAAAATGATGGTGGGCGCTTTCTAATTCAGTACTCGCCCAATGAGCATCAAAGATGAGAAAAATCATGAACGGATTTTAGAAAACTGGTGCGATGCGGCTCCGATGTACGAGGCAGGAGGAACATTACTGGAACCCAACACGAACAGGAATGTGTTGTCTGGCCTCACACACACGGGTTCGAATCTCGATGCTCACATCAGCATTCCTGCCGCAGGGAAGGGGCGAGGATTCGAACCTTGTGCTGGTGGAATGATGCAAGAAGGGAAGAGGCAATTGAGCTTGACTCATTTGCATTTGACAGTGAGTGAGTGAGGGAGGGAAAGAAGAAGAAAAAGATATTTTTAAACCTATATGTCTCTCTTTACAGTCCATGGCTTCATAGTTTCCAAAGTCCCGTAGTTAAGGATCGGTAGACCACCTCTGTGGCGACTGAGAAGTTGCCTTTTGCCCATAACGTTGCAACAGCCAGTGATTGACGCTTCATTGAAAGTAGGTGGTCGTCGTCGGTCGTTTAAGGTCGTGCCTTGAGCCCGTATGACGAGAGAGAGAGAGAGAGAGAGAGAGAGAGAGAGAGAGAGAGAGAGAGAGAGAGAGAGAGAGAGAGAGAGAGAGAGAGAGAACGACTATTCTTGGTATGTGTTAGTGGGTAATGGTGGTGGTTAGTGGCATTCTAGAGACAGAGTGAAGACTGTGGTTATGGTTATCACATAACATCTTCATTCACCATTGTGCACGTCAGGTGGTCGTCCGCCGTGGACCGGCGTGTTTTCACCCACCTGAGGACGACAGGTACGACCCCCTTGAAAGTACGACGGTACGACCCCCCCCCCCCCTGATAGTACGACGGCACGACCATTAAAGATATACGAGGGTACGACCCCTTGAGTGGGGTGTGCGACACCTGTGAGTGCGATGGCGTGATGTGTGTGTGGCCAGAAGGGAAGTGTTGTCCTTGTGTGTTCCAGAGATTAGATGGACAGATGTCACGTGTAATGACTCGTTCGTGTCGTCAGGGAACCCTGATCTGTAAGGTCATGATGACCTTCCTGCCCTAATTACGTCACTCTCCCTCCAGATGACGTCATTCGATAGGAATACTGATCACAAATTTCTTCTTGCAAATGGAAGTCGCTCGTGTTTGTTTTGTATCGAAGCTTTTGTCCTTGTTTTTAGTTGTTGTTGTTTTTGTTTGTAAGCTTTGGGCCAGTCAAACTGCCAGGGTAGTTAAGGTCGTGAACGTCAGGTCATTACCACCACGCAAACCACGCCACGCAAACCACGCCACGCAAACCACGCCACACAAACCACGCCACACAAAACTACGCCACAGCCACACACATCCCATGCCTCCCCACCTTCGCCAAACAATTTGACAACACACACACACACACACACACACACACACACACACACACACACACACACACACACACACACACACACACCTGCAACACACACACACACACACACACACACACACACACACACACACACACACACACACACACACACACCTGCAACACACACACACACACCTGCAACACACACACACACACACACACACACACACACACTCAGGTTAGACACCATGAGTAGCATGAATTCATCGCTCAATTGTTTCACCAATTGTTGCATGACGGATGCGATAGAGGATTAAAGAACCTGAGCCGTATATACTGTTTCATAAGGGTGAAAGTGACCCGGAATCAATTATTTATTGGAGGGAGATTATTGTTTGGGGGATGACAAAGGTATACACCATTTGTTTTTATTTCCATGATGTTGTGATGGCTGGATGTTCGACAGGTGGGGAGGTTAGATGTTGATGACTTTGTGATCATTTCCTCTTGGTATGATGTTTAAGGTTTTATGATTCGGTTTTCCTAATTTGTGGTTTTGATGAGGGAATTGATGAGTGACGTCACGGGTTTAATGACTGGGTTGATGACATCACTGATGGTGTTCGTAGTGGTCAGGTTGTGTATACAGTGGGAGTAGTGGTGGTGGTGGGGGAGGAGGTGGTGGTGATGTTTTGAGTGGGAGAGATGGAGATGGTGTGGTTGATGGAGATTTCTTAGAATGTTGGTGATGTTGATGAGGTAGATACAGACTGTTGATGTACATTGTGTTGATGTTCATTACATTGTGTTGATGTTCATTGTGTTGATGTTCATTACATTGTGTTGATGATGTTAGTCGTAGTAATGAGGCAAGGGGTGATGATGTTGAAGATGATGTCTGGATCAACAGGAAAAAACGAGTCTGTTGATAGAGCTGAAATCTCGAGGAGAGAGTGAGCAACATCTTGCAAGATCTGTACCAGCAAGATAACATCAGGAACATCCCCCTCCAGCTGTAAGATGTTCACCATAACATTCTTGCAAGTTCCTTTAAGTCACTGAGCCTTTATCCAGACGTGGTATTTGGTTTACTCCAACTGTCTCGCATTTCTTCTTGGAGTTATCATTTGTGTCCGTGGTTTAGGGGCCAGACCTCAGAAGTAGAAAGACTTAGCCTCCAAGCACGACCATACGACCCTTGAGCGCGACGGTACGACCCTTAAGCACGACGGTACGACCTTTCAGTACGAGAGCATGGCTTTTGACCTGACTTTTTAAGGGTTAAGTGAAGAATCAGGCCATGATACCTAATGGTCGTTTCATTGTGTTTAAGGGTCGTAGCGCCGTGTTAAGTGGTCGTCTCACCGTGCTCAAGGGTCGTACCGTCGTGCTCAAGGGTCGTACCGTCGTGCTCAAGGGTCGTACTGTCGTGCTCAAGAGGGTTAAGTAATCCTTCATTATCCCACCGAACTCCAGCCACAGAGAGACATCATTTCACCTCATTCTTTCCCTGTCATAGCTCATGGTCGTACTGTGTGAACGTACCAGCGGCAACAGATGGTTTACATATTCCCTTATTCACGAGACAAAATCCAGCTTTACTCTCATGGGGCCTTCAGCTCAACCCGTCAACACCGTATGTTTGCGTCGGGTTCGCTGGTGGATGTGATCCAACATTTACCGGGTGTTGTGTCAACACAATGGCCGCCAAGCAAGCCGTCTTTCACATCTGCCAAAATCTGTTTTGGAGGAGGAATCCACAGAGGATTTTCTAACAAGGGTAACTTACGGTAGTGAGGATCCTGCGTTTATAGACTATGATTCTAACTTCTCTATAGTTATCTAAGTCAACGTACGTAACTATTGAGCTGAAAGTAAGCCCTGAAGAGAGAGATATGATACGAAGAAAAATGATAGGAAACCGAAACACTGTTCATCTCCACAGTTTATGGTTAAAAGCCCTTTGCTAACAGCCAGTTAGCTGTGGTATCCTGGTTATTCATTCAAACAAACATAGACCATTCACTGCGAATAATGGGGGCTGAGGATCGAACCCTGGCGCTGACTTGTTGCATACAAAGGGACGCATATTTTTTTCCCTAGGGTATGAGAGGGAGGGAGGTCTTGCAAACACAGTGTCGTAATTCTATCCTGGAAATATCAATCCTTGAGGGAGGTTTTCACACTTAGTATACATTAAACACCCACGTATGAAACCACAGTGGGGTCTTCTGTAGCAATCGCCCACGTATAAAACCACAGTGGGATCCCCTGTAGCAATGACCCACGCATGACATAATAGTGGGGTCGTCTGTACCATTCACCCACGTATGTAACCACAGTGGCTCCCCTGTACAGAAGGAAAAAAACAAGAAAACACGCGTATAAGGACTGTCAAAAGCCCTTTTCCAGCAGTCACGCCCGTACATAACAACGCCAGGCCCTCTGTACAGCCATTCCTCCCCCATGTATATAACACTCGCAATGGACAAGCCAGGAGGGGGTCGGCGCTGTGATCCATTAACAGTGTCACTGTGAACTGTGCAAGAGCTGTACAAGCAGAGGGTAGGGTGTGTGTTTGTGTGTGTGTGTGTGTGTGTGTGTGTGTGTGTGAACCCCTCCCATGTGAGTTCGTTGGCGAGTTATAAACAATACTGGAGGATTTTATGGAGTGGAATACATTCCACTGAAGCCCCCCCTTCCCCCCACCGTGAAAAACATGACTAGAACGATGGTTGAAATGTTTTTGGGTCGTTTATACTGATGGTGGGTGAGAGAGAGAGAGAGAGAGAGAGAGAGAGAGAGAGAGAGAGAGAGAGAGAGAGAGAGAGAGAGAGAGAGAGAGAGAGGTTTGACATTAGATAGGTCTAACTCAACCCAGGAAGAGATATCACAACGTCCTTATCTTTGATGGCGAGAGATAGCCAGAGATAGCTGAAATCGTAAGTTTGTATCCACTTTTTTTTGCCATTTAGTTCTGTAAAACTTCCTGTATGTAAGACTTGTGTATCATATGTAATGCAGCTTTATGTACTGAGCCAATTATGTAACATCCCATGTCATATCGAGCCACTGAGGGTCTGACTAACGACCCCTTTGTGACCTCTGTAATCCCTTTTGTGACCTCTGTAATCCCTTTTGCGCTACCGCTCACTCCATGAACATGGGCGGCACAGTGAATTAGCTGAACCATTGGGGTGACGGTGTTAAAAACGCCCACAAACCTAACCTGTTGTGTGTGTATGTCTCTGACACCAGTACAGCAGACTCGAATAATTACTGTAACCTGGCACCTTCTCTCACTACCCTAGTGTGAGATTTCATCATACCATTTCTTCATACCATTTCTTCATGCCATTATTTTATACCATTTCTTCCTACCATTTCTTCATACCATTTCTTCATGCCATTATTTTATACCATTTCTTCATACCATTTCTGATTACTGATGTGTGCTATTGCCTGTGCATGTTGCCTGTGTGTCTTAACTTTACTCCTCATTCCACTGTTATCATTTCTTTCTCCGTTTATTCTCCCGTTCTTCAACCATAGTTTCCCCTCAATATATAACTCTCTGTCTTCCCTCCCTGCCTTGATCACGTCCGATACCATCAGAATAGCCCTCGTCTTCCTCTATTGCTTCTGACTGTCTTTTGTCTGCCAATGTTTAGCAGATTCCAACCCCACAGTGAGAGCATCGGGATCCCACGCCCACCCACGCCCACCCACGCCACACGCTGACGCTCAGCTTTTTTTATTTCCATTGCCAGAAACAGATCTGTGTGTTTACCTGATGGTTGACACCGAGAACTACCCCTGTAATCTGTTCATGTTTAAAAACAAAAGAAAAAAACTACAGTTTTGTATTAACCATTTCATTGTAACCGTCGTGTCTACAATGGATGATACTGGTTGGTGTATGATGCTGTATGAGTGAAGTGTGGCGTTCGCTGCACGACCCGCGCCAGCCAGCCAGCCAGCTGTGGTGGTCAAAAAGTCTACCAAACACGTCGAACGGAACTCCATATGTGTTGCATGTTTGGCGTCATGAGATGTGCATGACATCATGCGTGATCAAAGTGAAAATCTAGTCTGACCTTTTTATTCTATCTTTTTTTTTTTTTGACAGACATAACTTCTTTTTCATTTTCCCCATCCCACATCTGCAGCAGACTACGAGACATATTCACTAAGTATATCATGTCTCTGGGTATATAACGTGTACGTATATCACACGCTTGGGTATATCACATACTTCTAACATATCAGTAGGCTTGACAAAAAAATTCATATATATATATATATATATATATATATATATATATATATATATATATATATATATATATATATATGATCCCGTCCTTCAGTGGATTACTAGTTCCCCTCCATAAGGAACACATCGCGCGGTGTTGCCGTGGTTAGCTGGTCTCTCTCCCCCCCCTCACCACCCACCCTCCCCCACAGCCACATTATCTGGCCCTCCCAGACGCAGCCAGCTGACCCCCCCATCCCTCATCCCCCTCCCCCCTTCCCCGAAAACCTTGGCGAGAATTTATAACTTCCCAAAATTGTTCGCTCGCACACACACACACACACACACACACACACACACACACACACACCCACACCCACACACACACACACCCACACCCACACACACACACACCCACACACACACACACCCACACCCACACACACCCACACCCACACACACACACACACACACCCACACCACACACACACACACACACACACACACACACCCACACCCACACACACACACACCCACACCCACACACACACACCCACACCACACACACACACACACACCCACACCACACACACACACACACACACACACACACACACACACATACAGTTTACTGAACATCTAAATATACAAACATCATGAACATCCCTGATATTGTGTCACTTCATTTCTGCTTTTATGAATATATATATATATATATATATATATATATATATATATATATATATATATATATATATATATATATATATATATATATATATATATATATATATATACATATATATATGTATATATATATATATATATATATATATATATATATATATATATATATATATATATATATAGATATATATTTTTTTTAATTTTCCAAAAGAAGGAACAGAGAAGGGGGCCAGGTGAGGATATTCCCTCAATGGCCCAGTCCTCTGTTCTTAACGCTACCTCGCTAACGCGGGAAATGGCGAATAGTTTGAAAAAAAAAATATATTTATGAATGTAGACTCTCTCTCTCTCTCTCTCTCTCTCTCTCTCTCTCTCTCTCTCTCTCTCTCTCTCTCTCTCTCTGCTCTCACCTCTCACTGCTCTCCCTCAGGTCAGCTTCTTCTCCACGTCGCCCGAGCTGAGCAATAAGCAGAGGTTCGAGTACTTCTCGCGCACCATTCCCTCGGACCACTACCAGGTTAAGGCTATGGTGCAGATCGTCCAGAAGCTGGGCTGGTCCTACATCTCCATCATCTACGAGGAGTCCAACTACGGCATCAAGGTGAGCTGCTGTAGTTACTGTAGTCCAACTACGGCATCAAGGTGAGCTGCTGTAGCTACTGTAGTCCAACTACGGCATCAAGGTGAGCTACTGTAGCTACTGTATACTGCTGTAGGAAGTTAACATCTGTCCCTGTACACTTCTAAGGTGTCTAGATTAACAATCTACATTTCTGTTGAAGATTTTTAGTTTAGTCTTTTTCTTTTACATTTTGGTACACACGGAGCAAAGTCTAGGGGCGCGCTTGGTGTCCTTGGACGCCCCTGGTGTCTTAGGACACCCCTGGTGTCTTAGGACGCCCCTGGTGTCTTAGGACGCCCCTGGTGTCTTAGGACGCCCCTGGTGTCTTAGGACACCCCTGGTGTCTTAGGACGTCCCTGGTGTCTTAGGACGCCCCTGGTGTCTTAGGACACCCCTGGTGTCTTAGGACGTCCCTGGTGTCTTAGGACGTCCCTGGTGTCTTAGGACGTCCCTGGTGTCTTAGGACGCCCCTGGTGTCTTAGGACGCCCCTGGTGTCTTAGGACGCCCCTAGTGGATAGAATCAGAGGCATTTTAGTGGGCGTGACGGAATGAGGATATGATTAGCGAAGCTAAGACATTAATACGGTGGCGAGCTGGCAGGAAGAGAGAGGGATCAGTATATTGGTGAAATGTGTAAACAGACTAAACTGAAGGAAATAGTTGTTTAGAGTAATTCGTCGGCGTAAATTCATTGCCGGCGGACATAAATAACTTGGTAAAACGCGCTCAGGGAGAGATTTGGATGGTGAGGACTTGTGTGTATAAGCCCCTGTGGTGATAGCGTTACGGGAAGAAGTAGAAATTTAAGCGTATGATCTGACCATTAAAACGTCGGGGGAGGGTGAGGGGAGGCAAGGACATCTTGTTACCAAGGGTTGTAACGTCGTGTTCAAGGGTCGTACCGTCGTGCTCAAGGGTCGTACCGTCGTGTTCAAGGGTCATACCGTCGTGTTCTAGGGTCGTACCGTCGTGCTCAAGGGTCGTACCGCCGTGCTCGAAGGACTTCTATCTGTATAACTCCTTGCTTATAACACGAACATTAGCATGATAGAACAGGGTGCATTATTGTATAATTCTACTCAGTGTTCACAGCTTGCTTTCACGACGACGGCCATTTCCATACGAGAGACATGGTGGAAAATGAACATGACTCGCTCGCTCTCTGAACCCAACCGTGCCAAAAATCATGCACACCCGACACACATATTTCTCCCCGGTAATCGCCCAGCTCCGGGTCCTTACAGTGAGCCAGGGGAAGAGCTCCTCCCAGGGGGGGGTCATGACCCTCAGCCACTCATAATACTGTGACCCTTCATCCACTCATACTGTAACCCCTCATCCACTCATACTGTGACCCTTCATCCACTCATACTGTGACCCTTCATCCACTCATACTGTGACCCCTCATCCACTCATACTGTGACCCTTCATCCACTCATACTGTGACCCTTCATCCACTCATACTGTGACCCTTCATCCACTCATACTGTGACCCCTCATCCACTCATACTGTGACCCTTCATCCACTCATACTGTGACCCCTCATCCACTCATACTGTGACCCTTCATCCACTCATACTGTGACCCCTCATCCACTCATACTGTGACCCCTCATCCACTCATACTGTGACCCCTCATCCACTCATACTGTGACCCTTCATCCACTCATACTGTGACCCTTCATCCACTCATACTGTGACCCCTCATCCACTCATACTGTGACCCTTCATCCACTCATACTGTGACCCCTCATCCACTCATACTGTGACCCTTCATCCACTCATACTGTGACCCTCAGCCACTCATGATACTGTGACCCTTCATCCACTCATACTGTGACCCTTCATCCACTCATACTGTGACCCCTCATCCACTCATACTGTGACCCTTCATCCACTCATACTGTGACCCTTCATCCACTCATACTGTGACCCTTCATCCACTCATACTGTGACCCCTCATCCACTCATACTGTGACCCTTCATCCACTCATACTGTGACCCTTCATCCACTCATACTGTGACCCTTCATCCACTCACCGTGTGATGGGCAGAGGATGTTTGGAGATGATTTTGGTATTTATGAAGGAGATGTTTGACCAATGTTTGCACTTCAGGAAGAGCTGGAGACGATTATAAACAGCTCGACCTCCGGGGGAAAATTCTACGGCGTTCAAAGATACTTTGATAACGAAAGACAAAGAAGAAAAATAATATTATTTAAAAAATCAACTATTTTGTAAGATATTATCAAATACAATTTTCTTTTTTCCATGAGCGCTTGTGATACTGGCCACGTTGTATGTAGATTAAACGAAGTGTACACAAACGACCTCGTTCACGGTAGTTACTGGAAATTAGAATTTAATGAATACTAAACAAAGAGACGTTTTCTATTTAAAGCCGGTTATTCAACCCTCATTATACATCTGTCGTTAATCTGTCGTTACGTCATTGGAGCTGGTGGGGTCAGTGGTACGACAGATGAAAGAAGTTATTATGAATACTTCATTCATTCATGAAGGAAGTTATTATGAATGCTTCATTCATTCATGAAGGAAGTTATTATGAATACTTCATTCATTCATGAAGGAAGTTATTATGAATGCTTCATTCATTCATGAAGGAAGTTATTATGAATACTTCATTCATTCATGAAGGAAGTTATTATGAATGCTTCATTCATTCATGAAGGAACTTATTATGAATACTGCATTCATTCATGAAGGAACTTATTATGAATGCTTCATTCATTCATGAAGGAACTTATTATGAATGCTTCATTCATTCATGAAGGAAGTTATTATGAATACTTCATTCATTCATGAAGGAAGTTATTATGAATGCTTCATTCATTCATGAAGGAAGTTATTATGAATACTGCATTCATTCATGAAGGAAGTTATTATGAATGTGCTACATATCTCCTGTAACTCATCACCGTCGTCTGTATCTCCTGTAACTCATCACCGTCGTCTGTATCTCCTGTAACTCATCACCGTCGTCTGTATCTCCTGTAACTCATCACCGTCGTCTGTATCTCCTGTAACTCATCACCGTCGTCTGTATCTCCTGTAACTCATCACCGTCGTCTGTATCTCCTGTAACTCATCACCGTCGTCTGTATTTCCTGTATTTCATTACAGGCGTTTGAGGAGCTGGAGGGTTTGTTAGTGGCCAACCACATCTGCATCGCCGTCAAGGAGAAGTTGGTCAAGGACTCAGGCGTCGCTGAGGAGGTGGCCTACGACCTCATCGTCCAGAGACTCCTGCAGAAGCAGCGGGCCAGAGGTGGGTTCTGCTGGGCCCTGGCCAGAGAGAGAGAGAGAGAGAGAGAGAGAGAGAGAGAGAGAGAGAGAGAGAGAGAGGGAAAGAGAGAGAGAGAGAGAGAGAGAGAGAGAGAGAGAGAGAGAGAGAGAGAGAGGGAGAGAGAGAGAGGGAGAGAGAGAGAGAGAGAGAGAGAGAGAGAGAGAGAGAGAGAGAGAGAGAGAGAGAGAGGGAGAGAGAGAGAGAGAGACAGACAGACAGACAGACAGACAGAGACAGACAGACAGACAGAGACAGACAGACAGACAGAGACAGACAAACAGATAGACAGACATATATACAGAAAGACAGATAGACAGACAGACACAGACACAGACACAGACAGATAGACAGACAGACAGACAGACAGAGACAGATTAAGAGTGTGTGTTAAAGAAAAAGCCAGAGCAATGAGCCTATATCTATATATATATATATATATGTACACAGACATACACACACACACACACACACACACACACACACACACACACACACACACACACACACACACACACACACACACACACACATATATACATTTCCAATGGCGACCACCTGAAATGTACGATGTTTGAATGAAAGGAAAATATGTTATACACTTGGAGGAGAGCAAGCACCAGGGGTCCGGAAATGAACCAACATCATGAATGTGTTGACATGTGTTCATGCATGGCAGAAGGTGTCATGGTCCGCCATGGTGGAGGGGAGGGAGGGAAGGACCAATATTGATATATAATTGGAATTTGTTTCTTTATCATTTTTTATCTGTTTCGAATGAAGAGGCTTAAAGGTGGTTATCATTAGTTATGGTGGACGAGATAACTGATTTATTCACTGAGTGAAATAATCAGTCGATTGTTTCAGCCGACAGCCACTTCATTTGCATATAACTATTGTCCTCCCTTCCAAGCATCATTTCCTGTCACATTATACCGTGCACACACACACACACACACACACACACACACACACACACACACACACACACACACACACACACACACACACACACACACACACACACACACACACACACACACACAGACACCATTTGCACGTCTAATGTCTCATTACAGCTTCCATCTTCCCCGTCCAGTAAACTGTTCGTGTTGGCGTATTGTTCATTGCCTCTTATTCTTTCGCCTATTTTCTTTATGCATCAGTCAGTTTGGCTGTTATTCCCATACTCTGGTGAAGATTTGCTTAACTCTAGATTTTGTTTTTTGTCAGGTTTCATCATTATTTTTCTTTTTCTCGTTATTATTCTCTGTTCCTGTGTGTGTTTACCATCGGTGTTTGTCTGTTTATCTATCATTATCTGTTACATTGTTTTTGTTCATCAGTTTCGGTTTGTTTTGCTTCTTGTTCTGCTAAACCCTGCTTCTGTTAGGTCCCTTTCATCCTCAATTGTTCTATCAGTTATTCTCTCTCTCTCTCTCTCTCTCTCTCTCTCTCTCTCTATATATATATATATATATATATATATATATATATATGAAAAATGGATGGTGGAGCAGCCTGTCTTCCTATATATGAGGAAGGCTGGCTGGTCTCTGGTCAGGCGTGGAACAACGTGAACGAGTCGGGTGGCCACAGTCAAACTTGAGGAACGAGGAATGGAACGAGGTTGCTGGATATGTTCTTCGTTGGCTCACTCGTGTGTTTAGCATGCATGAAGGAGAGAGGGATAGTGGACGTGATGGATGGAGGATGGAGGAGTACCCCCTGGTAATAAAGGACTTGTGTTATGGGTAGAAGGGGATAGAGAGAGGGAAGAATATGAGGCTTTTGGATAGAATTGATGGACGAGGGGTTGATCCCCTGGTTGAATACACTTGAGGAAATTGATGGACGTTTGTGGGGGGGAGGCGTTATAAGAGTACCTGTCTTATATATATAGACAGATGACGGAGGGCGAGGTTATCTGACGCTGTGAGAAATGAAGCGAAGGGAGTACTGGGCCAGCCAGATCGAGTAGGGTGGGGGAAGGAATATGGGTGTGTGTGGCGATATAGCTCATGAAAAGACGTGTTGATGGGGACTGCGAAGGAGGTGGGAGCTCAGAAGAGGTGGATTTTATGGTGGTACAAACGTCTGTGGTAGACGGAGGGGGAAAGATGCTGGAGGAATGATAGTCCAGGGAAAAGGTATTAGGGGTGAGTGAATGAGTGCGAATGTGGAACAGGAGAATTGGACAGATATGAAGTGTCCAAACAGTGTTGAATCTGTTTATAGGAACGCGTGTGAGAAAAGACGATTAGAATATGATGTTGGCTGACAATGGATGGAATATAGTATACATGAAGTGGAAGTGGGTTATTCAGCTGTTTGTACTTACTCTTCATCACTATAGCTTCAGCAATGACCTCAGAAGTATAGAAAAGACTTTTTGCCATACAATCCATCACTATAGAAATGTCGAACTATAAATATCTTGTAGCGATAAGACTCGCGTTATAAAAACGTGATCAACAGAGATAAAACCGGGTTTAATCTCTCTTATCTTATCTATGGATCGTTTACGAAATCATGTTGTTAACTTGATTTGCGCACTTGACATGCGCACACGATCACGACACTTGGCACCCTTTCACACATCGGCCGGTGGACGTGGCTGGCTTCCTTAGCGCTGGCACAAGAAAAACCAAAATACTTTTCTATAGCTAAGTGGGCCTTCTGTCATGAGGGCCTCATCCAGCCATGAGGGGCCTCAGATCCAAGGGGGAGGGGGACATATTTATCATGAGTGCGTAAGTAGAGAGAGAAGTGCATTTCATGAGGGTTCATTAAACTTGTTTTTATCCCAGGTAGAAGAACACACACACACACACACACACACACACACACACACACACACGGAGGCTGGAAGGGTTCACCTTGTTTACATCACTCAACCCACGGCTTCCCTCCCCTAGTGTATCCTGGAGAGAGAGAGAGAGAGAGAGAGAGAGAGAGAGAGAGAGAGAGAGAGAGAGAGAGAGAGAGAGAGAGAGAGACTCTACCAGAATGGTAAAGGACTTCTCAAAGTCGACCAATATTTTAGGATCCTTTTTCCTTGAGATCAAAGAACAGAAGTGGTGGAAAGTTTGAAGATGGCAGACAACTGTCACTGGGACATTTAAGGTCAAAATCGTGTACGGCAGTCAAGATAACGCCATGTCTGTAAATGTGAAATACTGGATCATTTTGATGGCCAAGTTTGAGCCACGTTACATGTTAGAACGTAAAATATTTACAGAGCCAAGTCTTACGTTTGGCGTCCATTCATGATTAAGTAAACATTGCATCATTTTTTTAACATATTTAACGTACAGGACGTTAACTGCTTGAGCGCGACGGTACGACCCTTGAGCACGACGGTACGACCCTTAGGTATATTGGCCTGACTTTTGACCTCAGTCGAAAAGGATTAGATCCAAGATACCTCAAGGTCGTAATATCTTGCTTCAAAGTCGTAACGTCACTCCCTAAGGGTCGTACTCAGGGAGTGTCGTATCATCATCGCACACAAGGCGTACCGTGGCGCCCCGGGGGGAGTCGTACCGTCGTGCTCAGTGGGTCGTACCGTCGTGCTCAAGAGGTCGTACAGTCGTGCTAAAGGAGTCGCGCCGTCGTAGTCAAAGACGTAATTAAACTGAGACATTTGTATGAGGGAAAATGTAGCTGTCTTCCCAAGGAGTAAAATATTCCATAACATCATTTTCTCGGTAATCATACATTGTTAATGTGTAATGTGTTTTCTGTATATACTCTGAAGTGTATTATAAGATAGTGTTACCCACATGGATCCATGTTATATAAGTAGGTCGTGTTACTTATAACCAGGGGCACTATATATCAGTCGTTTATTATACTTATAGATAGACACTTAGCATACATGTCTGTTTCCTTGCGCTACCTCGCCAACGCGGGAGACAGCGACAAACACATAGATGTTAGATAAGCAGGTCAGGTCACTTACAAACTCTTACGTCATGTACCGCCAATAAAGAGAAAAGATTTAGACGAATTGGAATCACTTTAGATTTCCTGGATACTTCAAATAGAAGTTGAAGAGCTGAGTAAACAGATTCTCTCTCAAGTGAGAAAACCTAATAAACCTATCATTAAAACACTGTTTTTTTTCTTTAGTGTTTTGTTGGGCGAAAGGCAATGTACTGTTCCCTTTCAGTCTCCTGTGTTTTGTTATCTCAACAACTCTTTGATATAGAAATACTTTAGTGTTACCTCACACACACACTAACTGCTCCTCCTCCAAGTGTCTGGGTACACAAGCGAGACACTGTTAGAAATATAGAGAGTTGTTAGTGTTAGAATCTCTCTCTCTCTCTCTCTCTCTCTCTCTCTCTCTCTCTCTCTCTCTCTCTCTCTCTCTCTCTCTCTCTCTCTCTCCCCCACCCGGTGGTGGTGGTGGTGCCCCCCCCCCCCAGCCCCTAATAACCATTAGTCTTACCCCTTTAAGAACGTGCAGTCCCCAGGGCTACAGCCCCTAACCTCACTCCTAATGTGGTTTGCTCTCTCCTAACACATGATCAGCCATGTCCTCCTCCTCATCCCCTCCTCCTCCTCCTCCTCCTCCTCTTCCTCCTCCTCCTCCTCCTCCCCCTCCTCTTCCTCCTCCTCCTCCTCCTCCTCCTCCTCCTCCTCCTCTTCCTCCTCCTCCTCTTCCTCCTCCTCCTCCTCCCCTCCTCCTCCCCCTCCTCCTCCTCCTCCTCCTCCTCCTCCTCCTCCTCCTCCTCCTCCTCCTCCTCCTCCTCCTCTTCCTCCTCCTCCTCCTCCTCTTCCTCCTCCTCCTTCAGCAGATGATGATCCGGGAATTATATCCCGCAGTGAAGGGATAATATCCCCTCCTCCCCCTATGCAAGTGAAAGAATGATGAATATTTGGATCTTCCTCCACCAGGAACTGATAGTTTATAATTTCTTAACTTACAAAGATGATGATAATCCGCTTCTTCCCCCTTCAGGTGGTGATAATTAGCTCCTCCCCCTCCTCAACCTTCTCCTCCCCCTCCTCAGTCTTCCCCTTCCCCTCCTCAACCTCCCCCTCTTCAATCTTCCCCTCCCCCTCCTCAACCTCCCCCTCTTCAATCTTCCCCTCCCCCTACTCAACCTCCCCATCTTCAATCTTCCCCTGCTCAACCTCCCCCTCTTCAACCTTCCCCTCCCCCCCCCCCTCCTCAACCTCCCCTGTAGGTGATGACACAGAACTGCCTGACCGTGGGCCATGAGCTTCGTTACGTGTGATAATCCAGGTCATGACCTGACCTTATCTCTTCCTGATGACCCACACCAAGGTCTCTGGCACGTGCGGGTGGGGGGGGGGTGATAACCCCACCACCGTGACCACGATAACCCCAGGTCAGGCCGTGATAACCCCAGGTCAGGCCGTGATAACCCCCCCCCCCCTCCTCCTCCTGCAGGGGTGATCATCTTCGGGTCAGACCAGGAGGTGGCCGGGGTCATGATAACCCCAGGTCAGGCCGTGATAACCCCAGGTCAGGCCGTGATAACCCCAGGTCAGGCCGTGATAACCCCCCTCCTCCTCCTGCAGGGGTGATCATCTTCGGGTCAGACCAGGAGGTGGCCGGGGTCATGATAACCCCAGGTCAGGCCGTGATAACCCCAGGTCAGGCCGTGATAACCCCAGGTCAGGCCGTGATAACCCCCCTCCTCCTCCTGCAGGGGTGATCATCTTCGGGTCAGACCAGGAGGTGGCCGGGGTCATGAGAGCCGTCAGGAGGAACAACGCGACGGCCAGCTTCTCCTGGATCGGCTCAGATGGCTGGTCCGCCAGGTCTCTCGTCTCCTCCGGTGAGTCCTGTGTCCTCTCCAGGTGAGTCCTGTGTCCTCTCCTGCTCAGGCATGTGTCCCCTCCTGGTGAGTCCTGTGTCCTGCTCAGGCATGTGTCCCCTCTAGGTGAGTCATATGTCCCCAGGTGAGTCGTGTGTCCCCTTCAGGTGAGTCGTGTGTCATCTCCAGGTGAGTCATGTGTCCCCAGGTGAGACGTGTGTCCCCTTCAGGTGAGTCGTGTGTCATCTCCTGGTGAGTCATGTGTCCCCAGGTGAGTCGTCTGTCCCCTCCAGGTAAGTCGTGTGTCCTCTCCAGGTGAGTCGTGTGTCCCCAGGTGAGTCGTGTGTCCCCTCCAGGTAAGTCGTGTGTCGCCAGACCAGTCACGATCTCTCTCTCTCTCTCTCTCTCTCTCTCTCTCTCTCTCTCTCTCTCTCTCTCTCTCTCTCTCTCTCTCTCTCTCTCTCTCTCCCGGGGGAGGAGGAGGAGGTAGTAAATGATCCACTGAGTTGTTCTCTCCTGTTCCCTGCAGGTAACGAGCCGGAGGTGGAGGGCACGTTGTCAGTCCAGCCCCAGGCCAACCCCGTGCGTGGGTTCGATGATTACTTCCTGAGTCTGACGGTCGAAAAGAACAAGCGGAACCCTTGGTTCGTGGGTGAGTGTTGCCAGGTCTGTGTTGCCAGGCTGTGTTGCCAGGCTGTGTTGCCAGGTCGGTGTTGCCAGGTCGGTGTTGCAAGGTCGGTGTTGCCAGGCTGTGTTGCCAGGTCCGTGTTACCAGGCTGTGTTGCCAGGTTTGTCTTGTACTGCTGTGTCCAGGTGTGTTGCCAGGTCTGTGTCGCACTGCTGTGTCCAGGTGTGTTGCCAGGTTTGTGTCGCACTGCTGTGTCCAGGTGTGTTGCCAGGTCTGTGTCGCACTGCTGTGTCCAGGTGTGTTGCCAGGTCTGTGTTGCACTGCTGTGTCCAGGTGTGTTGCCAGGTCTGTGTTGCACTGCTGTGTCCGGGTGTGTTGCGTCATGGGCGTGTGTGTGTGTTGTTAAAGATGAGTTAACAGTTGTATTTGTGTTTCTGCCGTGTTGTCTTTTGCTGGAGTGTTGTGATGCTTGTGTTTTGTGTGTTGTATTGAGTTGCGTTGTATTGTGTACTGTTGTATTGTGTTGTGTTGCATTGTGTTGTGTTGTATTGTGTTGTGTGTGATGGATATATTGACCTGTGTTTCGTTCATGTTAAAGTAAAAAAACTCATCTCGCTGTGATGTCCTGGCCTTTGACCCGACCCAGGAGGTCAAAGTCAAATGTCTGGCCATCATACCCAAGGGTCGTAACGTCGTGCTCAAGGGTCGTACCGTCGTGCTCAAGGGTCGTACCGTCGTGCTCAAGGGTCGTACCGTCGTGCTCAAGGGTCGTACCGTCGTGTAAATATTTACAGTGACCGAAATGGATTTACGCCATGAGGGAAGGATAAAAAAAAAAGAAGATAGTCCCTATTTGTCCCTCCAGCTCGAGAGAGAGAGAGAGAGAGAGAGAGAGAGAGAGAGAGAGAGAGAGAGAGAGAGAGAGAGAGAGAGAGAGAGAGAATCTGAAATATTAACTTTCTTTATTCCGTCAGTTGGACAGGGAAGGCAAGGACGTCCCCGATTCCTTTGATTACACAAGTAGAAAATGTTACCCGACCATCTCACGAGAAATTAGTTGGCGGGAACAAACTTTTGCGATGTGCTCGGCGGAAGAAAGTCCTTCCTTCCTCAACGAAAGGAGACATTTATTGCCCCAGGGAGAAGGGGCTGTTGCTATCTGGGGAGTAAGCTGAGGAGATGAGTCTCTCTCTCTCTCTCTCTCTCTCTCTCTCTCTCTCTCTCTCTCTCTCTCTCTCTCTCTCTCTCTCTCTCTCTCTGGAATCTCCCACCAGGGCCGTGTCATCTGCAAACAGCAGCTGATTTTTTTTCCCTGGCACGCTTCGTCGCCAACACGTCCAAAAGAAAAAGAAGAGGAGTTCCAACCATATTGACATCACACACTCCTTCATGCAGACCCTAAATATGACTTTTCTTATCCATTGAACAACTGTCTTCATATATATATATATATATATATATATATATATATATATATATATATATATATATATATATATATATATATATATATATATATATATATCACGTTTTACAGGCCAACAGTTGTTAATGGTTATTTTCCTGGCCTTACCTATCCTTCATGCAAGATTTTCCTTCGTTCTTTCTGTGCCAGTGGCCGGCCATTCCTGCCATCTAATTGGCCTGAGATTAAACATTAATCGTTTGTCTTGTTATAACAAATGATCTTGTAGTCGAAGGTTTTAAAATGAAGAAGATAAAAGAGGGAAAGAGTAAGATATGTTCACCTCACGTTTAACGAGTTGGGTGAGGTATACCAGGTTAACTTAGCTAAGTTAGATGACGTTAAGTCAGGTTAGGTTGTACTAGATTGTTAGGTAAGTTCAATAAGGTTTAAGTTAGAAAAGTTAGAATAGGTTAAGTCAGGTAAGTTATACTATATTAAGTTAGGTGAGTTAGACAAGGGTAAGTTAGATGAATTAGACCAGGTTAAATTAGGTACGTTATACGAGGTTAAATATGGTAAATTATACTACGTTAAAGATGGCAAATTGAACCAGGTTAAGTCCATCTATGTTGAGTTATTAGGTAAGTTAGACTCGGTTATGTTACATTAGAGCAATAACACTCGTCAAGATAAGTTAGGTGGTCGGTAATCTGGCGGCAAAATATCCCCTCTAGTATAATTGCCGGTATAGACCATATCAATATGCGTTATGGTCGCCGCCTAATTGCCCTCATTTGTACCGCCCTAATTATATGATGGCTGGTTGTTGGCCGCTCGTTGTGTGCACAGTACGGTAGTTCACACGAGTTTGAACGAACGTTAGCAGCTGCTTCATATCTCTCTCTCTCTCTCTCTCTCTCTCTCTCTCTCTCTCTCTCTCTCTCTCTCTCTCTCTCTCTCTCTCTCTCTCTCTCTCTCTCTCTCTCTCTCTCTCTCTCCACGACCAACCAGAGCCACATTTTCCCTCGTGTTGATGCTGGTCCAGTACAGAGGGCTGGCTGTCCTGGGAATGGGTCTAATCTGGTGATTCCCCGGCGATCTGTGAGGATCAGAACAGCTGCGGACTGGGGCGGGGGGTGAGAGAGAGAGAGAGAGAGAGAGAGAGAGAGAGAGAGAGAGAGAGAGAGAGAGAGAGAGAGAGAGAGAGATGGACCTGGAAGGGGTAGGTGGACACATACCCAGGAAAAGCAGGACACGCCCATGCTTGTCCAACACCAAGAGACATGTAGCCAAGCAATAGTACATACATATGTAGCAGAACACACATGACTGATATATATATATATATATATATATATATATATATATATATATATATATATATATATATATATATATATATATATATATATATATGCTGATAATCCAATGGAAAATGAAACACGAAAAGTTCCCAAGTGCACTTTCGTGTAATGATCACATTAAAAAAAAAAAAAAAGAGGCCTCTTCCTTCGTCAGAAAATGAAGCCAATTACTGTAAGAAGAAACATGAATGGGCCACCATCAAAGGCCTGGCCAATTACTGTACGTAGAGGGAAAAGATACGCAATGGCTAGTGTGGTGATAAGGGAGATAGTATTAGTGGTCTGTTGCTGGATGCGTTCGGATCCCATTGGAACCGTTTCGAGCGTCGCCACCATAGAGGTAAATGGAATCAAGCAGTCTTAAGAAATTATATTTTTCTTCTCTTTTTTTTCTTGTGGTGGAGGGTTTCACTGGGCCCTCTTGCCAAGCCTGTACGTTTTCTTAGGATTATGGTTGTGAAAGAAGAAGACAAGATTGTGTTGCTCACTGGGAATGAAACAGAGAAACAAAAGAACATAGTTTGTGTGTGTGTATGTGTGTGTGTGTGTGTGTGTGTGTGTGTGTGTGTGTGTGTGTGTGTGTGTGTGTGTGTGCTGATGATGTACATGTACAGTAAGGGTAATACTGCCTTACACACGCTCTACGTCACATGTAACCCCCGACATTCACCTCAAAACTTATCCCACCGTCGACCCCAACATTCACCCCACCTTTGACCCCAGCATCACCCCAACATTCACCCCACATTCAGAATGTGTGTCTGAATATCGTTAATGATCTCAGAAAAAAAAAGTTTTAATGAGGAAACTCAGAGTTTTCAGTCAGCAGAGATATCATATTATCATTATTTTTAATGACACTTTCCATTGAAAACGTAATATATATATATATATATATATATATATATATATATATATATATATATATATATATATATATATATATATATATATATATATATAAGTTCCCTTCTCTTCCCAGTACTCACCAGTTCCCCCTTACCTTCCCCAGTACTCACCTGTTCTCCTTCATCCTCCCCAGTACTCAACACTTGCCCCTTACCTTCCCCCAGTACTCACCAGTTCCCCTTCATCCTCACCAGTAGTGACCAGTGCCCGGTCTCTCCTGCAGAGTACTGGGAGGACCACTTCAAGTGCCGGTACCCAGGTAGTGCCCGGACACCGTACAATGGGAACTACACTACCACGTGTACTGGTCAGGAGAAACTCACCAAACACAACACCCAGTTCGAAGCCCAGCTGCAGTTCGTCTCCGACGCCGTCATGGCCTTCGGCTACGCCTTCAGGTAGGTTCTCTACTCGCTGAATCAAGCCTCCGTCTAAGCTTGTGGATAAGTCCTGTAGCTGAGCCGGGCTTTAGCTGGGATTACAAATGTTCACGTTGATAAATGATTACAGAGTTCTGTTGAACTAGCATTTACATGAACCTGTTCTTTTGCTCTCTCTCTCTCTCTCTCTCTCTCTCTCTCTCTCTCTCTCTCTCTCTCTCTCTCTCTCTCTCCTTTCTTTATTCGTTTCAGCTTTGGGAATGCGACTGGCCTCTCAGAGCGGATGTCAGTCCATCAGAATCTATTAATTTCGTACACACACACAAGGCAGTGCGTTGATTCCGCGTGAGTCACATGTGAATCATTTTGTGTATGAATGCTTCATGCTCGTGGTAAGTCGAGGCGTGAATGAACGCAACACGTGACTGCCAGTGTCTACAAGCAGGGCAAGTACCTACAAGGGGCCACACACAAGGATAGCACCTGCATGTAAGTTCGGCGAACTGTTAACAGACAGAGCTGAACTTCGAGGGTAGGACTCTGGACATTCACGTTAGCACATTGTGCAGGGAAGAGACCAGAGATTATATAGGATCTCCCAAGCAGAGGCGGGACTTTAGAAACAGGAGAGGAACCAGTCAATGTCATTAAGGAACCCCACAACGTTAGAAAAATTCGAGGAGTTAGGAACTCATCATAACACGAGTAATAGAACCCTCGGAGAAGAAGGAAGAGAACACAGAGGTCCGAGGAGATCTCCCACAGGAAATTATAGGAGACGTAGCAACGCCATCTACCACAAGAAACAGCACGTCTGCGATGAAACGTCCTGGTCACTAGAGACGAATATAGGCTTAGAATGTGTAGGATGATAATTAGTCTTGAACAAGTTGGAGGTTCCATGACCCTTCTTCTCTGCACCTTCTACAGGTACTATGACCCTACTTCTCTGCCTTCTACAGGTACTATGACCCTTCTTCTGTGTCTTTTACAGGTACTATAACCCTCTTATGCGCCTTCTACAGGTCCTGTAACCCTTCTCTTCCTTCCACAGGGACATGCACCGTGACCTGTGTGGGGGACAGTCTGGCCTGTGCCCCAAGATGACCCCCATCGATGGCGAGCAGCTCCTCTCCTACCTCAGGAAGGTCAACTTCTTGGGTAAGTAGACGGGACGACTTCATGGGTAAGTACCTGGGACGACTTCATGGGTAAGTACCTGGGACGACTTCATGGGTAAGTACCTGGGGCGACGTCATGGGTAAGTACCTAGGACGACTTCATGGGTAAGTAGCTGGGACGACTTCATGGGTAAGTACGTGGTACGACGTCTTGGATAAGTACTTGTGGTGACTGAAGAAGTCCTGGTACCGTAAGTACAAGGGCCGGTACCATACCTGCCTGGGGTACATGTACCATAGGTACCTGTACCGTGCCTGTAAGAAGCACCAGTACCGTTTTTTCTTCAACATTTACATGACCTACACGTTAATTCCTTGAGCACGACGCTACGACCCGTGAATATGACTGTACGACCATCGTACCCAAGGGTCGTACCGTCGAGCTCAAGGGTCGCACCGTCGTACTCACATGTCGTACCGTCGTAATGAAGGGTCGTACCGTCGTACTCACAGGTCGTACCGTCGTGCTCAAGGAGAGAAACACGATTCACGTAATGTTTTTTTTTTCCAGTGTTGTGTTGACGAGTGGACAGCTCTCTGGGAAATCTGATAATCATGGTATATTTTTCCTCCTCTTTCCCAAGAGAAAACTTTGACCTGTTATGTGCAAGTTTCTGGCACGGAATAGACCATATGTCTGGACAAACAACACCCCCCTGCCCCCATGTCTGGCGAGAGAGACTATATACACCAATATCTTATTCATATAAACTCACAGTGAGACACAGTGTGATCGCTGTGTGCTGGACATATTGTTCTCCTGCTTTTTGACAAGACATTGGATTAAAATCCTTTCTGTTAAGTCTTTTCTACATTACTGAAGTGGCATATACTGACGATAACATATATATATATATATATATATATATATATATATATATATATATATATATATATATATATATATATATATATATATATATATATATAAATTTGATGTGTGTACCCAGCCTTAGTTGCTATTAAGGAGGCAGAGGATTACAGGCTGAGAGAGAGAGAGAGAGAGGGAGAGGCTGAACCCCAGCATCGCTAGTTAAAACTTTCCTCGTCTATAATGAACTTCCTCCGCCTTACTTAACCGCATTTTTCGACTTATTTATAAGTTACGTGCGTCAAGCCTGTTTACCGTGCTTTGACACGTCTCTCTCTCTCTCTCTCTCTCTCTCTCTCTCTCTCTCTCTCTCTCTCTCTCTCTCTCTCTCTCTCTCTCTCTCTCTCTCTCTCTCTCTCTCTCTCTCTATCTATCTATCTATCTATATATATATATATATATATATATATCTATCTATATATCTATATCTATCTATATATATATATATATATATATATATATATATATATATATATATATATATATATATATATATATATATATATATCGTTAAGCGTTTTGTGACGAAGGTCTTTCTCCCGAATTTTGTGGGGGATCTTTAATTTAGGATGCCGTGACGTCACGGATGTCAACAAACCTCGCATAACACTAACGCTAAAGTCCATCAAATATTCTCCACTGACGGCCACACTTACTGCTCGTAATGTTGGCATCGTAGATCGTCCCACAGACGATAATCTAGTGTAACGGATAAACCCCGCTTCACAGAGCCTGATAAGGGAGATATAAAGGGCATCTCTGAGATATAGCCATATTTCCATTGACACCGCCGGGATGAGGGCAGTTTGTATTGACTAATTACGTGCAAATAACCGTTGGTACACGTTTGTGTGTGTGTGTGTGTGTGTGTATATGTGTGTGTGTGTGTGTGTGTGTGTGTGTGTGTGTGTGTTATGGTGTTTACCTCCTATATTAGCGTCAACGAGGGTAAACAGGTTTCTGTTTACATAGCAATAAGTAATATCCGTGACCCATAGTGGCCACACTGCTACAGAGAAGCCATAGCAGCCATAGGGCGACGTAGACTGTCCGTGCCTCCTATAACAAGCCATAATGGAAGAGGATATCAACTACAGCAATGACTGTTTCCCCATACACATATACTGGATAGATCGACCATATTGCTCTAGTAGGTAGAATATTATACATCCCCAGTCCGTCTGGGAAGGTAGCATGATTCTCTCTCTCTCTCTCTCTCTCTCTCTCTCTCTCTCTCTCTCTCTCTCTCTCTCTCTCTCTCTCTCTCTCTCTCTCTCTCTCTCTGTACGGGAAATAATTGTGGGAACATTTTAAGCCAGATATTTTTCAAGAATTTCACTTGAACTCATTTATGATATATATATATATATATATATATATATATATATATATATATATATATATATATATATATATATATATACATAATGTATGTTGGTCAACAGGTCTGAGTGATGACAGCTTCAGGTTCGACCAGCAGGGGGACGGACCAGCCCGGTACAATATCATCCACTTCAAGCAGACCAGTCCAGCCCGGTACGACTGGGTGACTGTCGGCCAGTACGTCCAGGGGGAACTCAAGCTGAACATGACCGGTAAGGTCCAGCTATCTCTCTCTCTCTCTCTCTCTCTCTCTCTCTCTCTCTCTCTCTCTCTCTCTCTCTCTCTCTCTCTCTCTCTCTCTCTCTCTCTCTCTCTCTCTCGTGAGGGAGGGAGGGAGAGAGAGGGAGGGGGTGATGGTGGGGTTGTTGGTGTTGTGGTTTGCACGAGAGGTGGGGGTGGGGTTTGTTGAGTCTTGACTGTTACTGGAGTTTGACCTTAGCTGTTACTGGAGCTTGACCTTAGCTGTGAGTGGAGCTTGACCTTAGCTGTGAGTTAGCTGTCTGTAGCGTCATGCGTGGTGAGTTAGCTCTGTTAGACGTGATTGTGACGGCGTCATCAAGTGTTCTCTCTCTCTCTCTCTCACCTCAGCCCTGCAGTTCAAGTTGGGTCAGCCGTGGCCTCCGTCCAGTGTGTGCTCACTACCCTGTCTGACAGGTCAGGCCAAGAAGTATGTGGAGGGGGAGTCCTGCTGCTGGCACTGCTTCAACTGTTCCACCTACCAGGTCAGACCCGGCACTGCTTCAACTGTTCCACCTACCAGGTCAGACCCGGCACTGCTTCAACTGTTCCACCTACCAGGTCAGTCCCGGCACTGCTTCATGTGTTCCACCTACCAGGTCAGTCCCGGCACTGCTTCATGTGTTCCACCTACCAGGTCAGTCCCGGCACTGCTTCATGTGTTCCACCTACCAGGTCAGTCCCGGCACTGCTTCAACTGTTCCACCTTACCAGGTCAGACCCGGCACTGCTTCAACTGTTCCACCTACCAGGTCAAGTCTTTCGAGCAAACCTCAGTATGTAATAAACGAAAGTACTCACTGTTCTCTCTTTCCAGTGGTGAATGTGCATATAACTTTTATCAGAGAAGTGAATATATATATATATATATATATATATATATATATATATATATATATATATATATATATATATATATATATATATATATATATATATATATATATATATATATTTGTGTTGCAGATCGTGAACCCGCGAGACGAGACCCAGTGTCTGACGTGTGACTGGGGGACGCTTCCCTCCCTGGACCAGCTCAAGTGTAACCCCATCGCCGAGGTGCGTGCGACCCTGCCATCTGTATCCCTCTGTATCACACGCATCTCTCTCTCTCTCTCTCTCTCTCTCTCTCTCTCTCTCTCTCTCTCTCTCTCTCTCTCTCTCTCTCTCTCTCTCTCTCTCTCTCTCTCTCTCACCTCCTCACCTCCTGTCTCACACACACACAGGTGTACATCCGTCCGGACTCGTGGTGGGCCATCGGGGCCATGCTGTTCTCCTCGGTGGGCGTGGTCATGACCAGCGTGGTCATGTGGGTCTTCCTGCGCCACAACGACACGCCCGTCGTCAGGGCCTCCGGCAGGGAGCTCTCCTACGTCCTCCTCTCGGGGGTCCTCCTCTGCTACGCCATGACCTTCGTCTTAGTCCTCAAGGTAAGACCAGGGAACGACAGGATCTCTCCGGCTGTTCGTGTTGTCGAATTTCGTTTGGCGATCAGGCAACTGAGGGTCATATAGGCCTCATCTGTGGTCCTTGTGGTATATATGTCTGAGGGTCATATAGGCCTCATCTGTGGTCCTTGTGGTATATATGTCTGAGGGTCATATAGGCCTCATCTGTGGTCCTTGTGGTATATATGTCTGAGGGTCATATAGGCCTCATCTGTGGTCCTTGTGGTATATATGTCTGAGGGTCATATAGGCCTCATCTGTGGTCCTTGTGGTATATATGTATTCCCTTATATGAGGGAACTGTTGACTGCCCTATATAAAACGTGTGTATTGTATATTATATGAGTAAGGTTGATGGTATCATATACGAATAGTCCTATATGTGACACTAGCATATAGTGTGATATATTTTCATATATGGGATAGCTGTTTTCATATATATATATATATATATATATATATATATATATATATATATATATATATATATATATATATATATATATATATATATACAATATATTAGGTAAGAATATCACATGACATATGGGAGAGGTAAATATTCTAATATATGAGGCAGGGACTTTTTCTTTTCTTTTTTTCTAGTTTTACAAATTATGCCAAAAAAATGGTTTATGAATGACACGTGGCCCGAACAGGCCCCAAACTTTACATTTTTAATAATACATCATTTTTTTTTTATTGTCTTTGTTTCGAGTTCATAAGGTCATAGGGAAATATCTGTCACAGGGGACAGAGAAAACTCTTGATCCTGGAAAAGTTGCTCTTCCACAAAGGCAGACTGGACCAGCCTTGCAAAATAGCACTGGAAAAAGGAAGGTTTTTTTTTTATTCACTGCTGGAGCTAAATCTATTTTCCCTCTAACAGTAAAATTTACTGGTATGTGGCAGTGCAAAAAAAGATGGATTTAGTCGGTAAGAGCCGTTGATTAGCCGTAGAAATTGGTAACTAGCAGTGAAAATTGGTAACCAGGGGTGAAAAATGGTAACTAGACGTGAAAATTGGTAACTAGCAGTGAGAATTGGTAACTGGCAGTGAAAATTGGTAACTAGCAGTGAGAATTGGTAACCAAGGGTGAAAGATGGTAACTAGCAGTGAGAATTGGTAACTAGCAGTGAGAATTGGTAACTGGCAGTGAAAATTGGTAACTGGCAGTGAAAATTGGTAACCAAGGGTGAAAAATGGTAACTAGCAGTGAGAATTGGTAACTAGCGGTGAGAATTGGTAACTAGCAGTGAGAATTGGTAACTAGCAGTGAGAATTGGTAACTGGCAGTGAAAATTGGTAACTGGCAGTGAAAATTGGTAACCAAGGGTGAAAAATGGTAACTAGCAGTGAAAATTGGTAACTAGCAGTGAAAATTGGTAACCAAGGGTGAAAAATGGTAACTAGCAGTGAAAATTGGTAACTAGCATGAGAATTGGTAACTAGCATGAGAATTGGTAACTAGCATGAGAATTGGTAACTAGCATTGAGAATTGGTAACTGGCAGTGAAAATTGGTAACTAGCATGAGAATTGGTAACTGGCAGTGAAAATTGGTAACCAAGGGTGAAAAATGGTAACTAGCAGTGAAAATTGGTAACTAGCATGAGAATTGGTAACTGGCAGTGAAAATTGGTAACTAGCATGAGAATTGGTAACTAGCATGAGAATTGGTAACTAGCATGAGAATTGGTAACTGCAGTGAAAATTGGTAACCAAGGGTGAAAAATGGTAACTAGCAGTGAGAATTGGTAACTAGCATGAGAATTGGTAACTAGCAGTGAGAATTGGTAACTAGCAGTGAGAATTGGTAACTAGCAGTGAGAATTGGTAACTAGCATGAGAATTGGTAACTAGCATGAGAATTGGTAACTAGCAGTGAGAATTGGTAACTAGCAGTGAGAATTGGTAACTGGCAGTGAAAATTGGCAACTGGCAGTGAGAATTGGTAACTAGCAGTGAGAATTGGTAACTAGCAGTGAGAATTGGTAACTGGCAGTGAGAATTGGTAACTAGCAGTGAGAATTGGTAACTAGCATGAGAATTGGTAACTGCAGTGAAAATTGGTAACCAAGGGTGAAAAATGGTAACTAGCAGTGAAAATTGGTAACTAGCAGTGAGAATTGGTAACTGCAGTGAAAATTGGTAACTGGCAGTGAAAATTGGTAACTGGCAGTGAAAATTGGTAACCAAGGGTGAAAAATGGTAACTAGCAGTGAGAATTGGTAACTGCAGTGAAAATTGGTAACTGGCAGTGAAAATTGGTAACTAGCATGAGAATTGGTAACTAGCATGAGAATTGGTAACTAGCAGTGAGAATTGGTAACTAGCAGTGAGAATTGTTAACTGGCAATGAAAATCGGTAACTAGCAGTGAAAATTGGTAACTAGCAGTGAAAATTGGTAACTGGCAGTGAAAATTGGTAACTAGCATTGAGAATTGGTAACTAGCATGAGAATTGGTAACTAGCAGTGAAAATTGGTAACTGGCAGTGAAAATTGGTAACTAGCAGTGAAAATTGGTAACTAGCAGTGAGAATTGGTAACTAGCAGTGAGAATTGGTAACTAGCATTGAGAATTGGTAACTGCAGTGAAAATTGGTAACTAGCATTGAGAATTGGTAACTAGCATGAGAATTGGTAACTAGCAGTGAGAATTGGTAACTAGCAGTGAGAATTGGTAACTAGCATTGAGAATTGGTAACTAGCATTGAGAATTGGTAACTAGCATGAGAATTGGTAACTGGCAGTGAAAATTGGTAACTAGCATTGAGAATTGGTAACTGCAGTGAAAATTGGTAACTAGCATTGAGAATTGGTAACTAGCATGAGAATTGGTAACTAGCAGTGAGAATTGGTAACTAGCATGAGAATTGGTAACTGCAGTGAAAATTGGTAACCAAGGGTGAAAAATGGTAACTAGCAGTGAAAATTGGTAACTAGCAGTGAAAATTGGTAACTAGCAGTGAGAATGGTAACTAGCAGTGAAAATTGGTAACTGGCAGTGAAAATTGGTAACTAGCATGAGAATTGGTAACTGGCAGTGAAAATTGGTAACTAGCATGAGAATTGGTAACTGCAGTGAAAATTGGTAACTGGCAGTGAAAATTGGTAACTAGCAGTGAGAATTGGTAACTAGCATTGAGAATTGGTAACTAGCAGTGAAAATTGGTAACCAAGGGTGAAAAATGGTAACTAGCAGTGAAAATTGGTAACTAGCATTGAGAATTGGTAACTAGCAGTGAAAATTGGTAACCAAGGGTGAAAAATGGTAACTAGCAGTGAAAATTGGTAACTAGCAGTGAAAATTGGTAACTAGCAGTGAGAATTGGTAACTAGCAGTGAAAATTGGTAACCAAGGGTGAAAAATGGTAACTAGCAGTGAAAATTGGTAACTGGCAGTGAAAATTGGTAACTAGCATGAGAATTGGTAACTGCAGTGAAAATTGGTAACTAGCAGTGAAAATTGGTAACTGGCAGTGAAAATTGGTAACTAGCAGTGAAAATTGGTAACCAAGGGTGAAAAATGGTAACTAGCAGTGAAAATTGGTAACTGGCAGTGAAAATTGGTAACTAGCATTGAGAATTGGTAACTAGCATGAGAATTGGTAACTAGCAGTGAGAATTGGTAACTGCAGTGAAAATTGGTAACTAGCATGAGAATTGGTAACTGGCAGTGAAAATTGGTAACCAAGGGTGAAAAATGGTAACTAGCAGTGAGAATTGGTAACTAGCAGTGAGAATTGGTAACTAGCAGTGAGAATTGGTAACTAGCAGTGAGAATTGGTAACTGGCAGTGAAAATTGGTAACTAGCAGTGAGAATTGGTAACTAGCAGTGAGAATTGGTAACTAGCAGTGAGAATTGGTAACTGCAGTGAAAATTGGTAACCAAGGGTGAAAAATGGTAACTAGCAGTGAAAATTGGTAACTAGCAGTGAGAATTGGTAACTAGCATTGAGAATTGGTAACTGGCAGTGAAAATTGGTAACTGGCAGTGAAAATTGGTAACTGGCAGTGAAAATTGGTAACCAAGGGTGAAAAATGGTAACTAGCAGTGAAAATTGGTAACTAGCAGTGAAAATTGGTAACTGGCAGTGAAAATTGGTAACTAGCATGAGAATTGGTAACTGGCAGTGAAAATTGGTAACTAGCAGTGAAAATTGGTAACCAAGGGTGAAAAATGGTAACTAGCAGTGAGAATTGGTAACTGGCAGTGAAAATTGGTAACTAGCAGTGAGAATTGGTAACTAGCAGTGAGAATTGGTAACTAGCAGTGAGAATTGGTAACTGGCAGTGAGAATTGGTAACTAGCAGTGAGAATTGGTAACTAGCATGAGAATTGGTAACTGGCAGTGAAAATTGGTAACTAGCATGAGAATTGGTAACTGCAGTGAAAATTGGTAACTAGCAGTGAGAATTGGTAACTGGCAGTGAAAATTGGTAACTGGCAGTGAAAATTGGTAACTGGCAGTGAAAATTGGTAACTAGCATTGAGAATTGGTAACTAGCAGTGAGAATTGGTAACTAGCATTGAGAATTGGTAACTAGCATTGAGAATTGGTAACTAGCAGTGAGAATGGTAACTAGCAGTGAAAATTGGTAACCAAGGTCGAGTACGTCTAATGTGTGAATTAAAACAGAGACAGTCACACATTTTGTGTTCATCAATCACAATAATTAGCCTCTGGCTTATGATAATTATCCGAACACACGCTTTGAGAAAAAGCAATGCTCTATGTATCCATCTATTAATCTATTTCCTGACGCTACCTCGCTGACGCGGGAAACAGCGATTATGTATAATAAATAGATGAATGAATAAATTAGCATTACGATAATTCATGAGGTGTTAGATTATAACTCTTGGTCTGTTTAGGGTCAAGATATAATATTTCCTAATTAGCCATCACGTCAAATAGACAACGACAGTATGATGGACCCCCGAGCCCACTATCCCTTCTGACTGTTATGATCTGTAGGAGGTATGATCACCGACACTTATGCCCTTCTAGGCCTGATCGTGGTGTGCACGGTGTACGCAGTTTTGACCCGTAAGATCCCGGAAGCTTTCAACGAAAGCAAACACATCGGGTTCACCATGTACACCACCTGTATCATCTGGCTCGCCTTCGTGCCTATCTACTTCTCCACAGCCAACAACGTAGAGGTGAGTCTACCTCGGTATCCACTGGTGGGGATATCTACAGATACTGATGGGGATATCTACAGATACTGGTGGGGATATCTACAGATACTGGTGGGGATATCTACAGATACTGGTGGGGATATCTACAGATACTGGTGGGGATATCTACAGATACTGGTGGGGATATCTACAGATACTGGTGGGGATATCTTTATCTATCTTCCCCCTACAGCTATCAGGGCCCAGGGAGGTTTGGTCTGTTCGTATGTATTCATATGTACGGCATAGGAGGGTAGGTGTATGTATGAATTATAGTTTTTTAAGTACAGAGTATAAGGTTATATATGTATTAATAACGTATATACAAACATATGAAGATTATGTTATATATATATATATATATATATATATATATATATATATATATATATATATATATATATATATATATATATATATATATATATACACCTCGTTACACATATGTATACACTCTTACATATGTACAGGTAAACATTACTACATATCTCGTCTCTTTCCCTGCACCCATCACCAGCTGAGGATAACAACCATTTCTGTAACCATCTCGCTCTCGGCCACCGTGGCTTTAGTGTGCTTGTTTACGCCCAAGCTGTACATCCTGCTGCTCCACCCGGAGCGTAACGTGCGTCAGTCCATGATGAGCACGTGCAAGCACTCCACTATACGCAACACACTCTCCTACCCCTGCCAGCGCGTCGACTCCGGCACCCAGAGCGAAGGTATATGCTGGCTCTTCTGCTTCCTCCTCCTCCTCCTCCTCCTCCTCCTCCTCCTCCTCCTCCTCCTCCTTTAGTGTCACCTGAGTGATAACGGGTGTTGAGAGAGAGGGGGATGAGGAGGGGGGTGCGGGGTGGTGTCTTTGAAAGGGGGGTCTATATGGGTGTGTGTGTGTGTGTGTATGTGTGTGTGTGTGTGTGTGTGTGTGTGTGGTGGGGGACGCTCTTCCCTATGTGTTCCTTGACGTCTTGGAAGATGTGTTCCTGGTAGAACAGCCAAAGAGATTTGTTCATATAAACCCAGCCTGAAATATATATATATGTTTATATATCAATCCGTTGTAATCGTTATATTTACGTATATAAATCTCCTTGACAAGTTATAATCTTAACTTAATCTTAACTTAACTTAAATCCCCTGAAGAAGTTGTAATCCTAGTGTATATAGGTATATAAATCCCCTTAATTTGTAATCCTAGTGTATATAGGTATATAAATCCCCTTAATTTGTAATCCTAGTGTATATAGGTATATAAATCCCCTTAACAATTTGTAATCCTAGTGTATATAGGTATATAAATCCCCTTAACACTTAAATCCAGTAAGTTAATCGTTTTTTTCTCTCTCACTCTCAGTGATCTTCCCTCTGGACTATGAACTGCACGAGAAGCTTCGAACCCGGGGTAGCAGTTCACACGCGGCGCTATCCCACAGCGCCAGCCAGACGTGTCCCGCGTCGTGCGTCCTGCCCGACCACGACTGCGGGGTCGTTAGGACCCTCCTCCCGACGCCCGTCGCGTCAGCCACCAACGGCCCCGTCCAGGACGTTCCCGATGTCCAGCTGTAGGCTGGTATCGGCACGCTCTGAGTATCGGTTGTGTGAGGGTATCTATATATATCGGGTCTTGGTGGTGGCCGAGTGAGTGGTGTAGAGTTTTAAGGTATTCGTTCGCCAGTCATGGAGGGTCTGGGGGGTCAGGTCATCGCTGAGGTCATCGCGAGAGATGTGGTGGTCGTCAGAGAGGGTCGCTGTCAGCCCAGGTCATCGTGCCCCAGGGTCGCTGTCAGTCCAGGTCATCGTGCCCCAGGGTCGCTGTCAGCCCAGGTCATCGTGAGCCAGGGTCGCTGTCAGCCCAGGTCATCGTGAGCCAGGGTCGCTGTCAGCCCAGGTCATCCTGCCCCAGGGTCGCTGTCAGCCCAGGTCATCGTGATCGAGGGTCAGTATCGGCCCAGGTCAGCTTCAGAGAGGTCATTGTCAGCCCAGGTCATCCACAGCGGGGTGAGCTGTCACAACCCCCTGACCTTCATCATGGCCTGGACTGAGCTACCGTCAGCTGGAGCAGCAATCATCAGGTTATCACCGTGTTATCTTGCCCCACCTGCCTCAGCTGGAGCAGCAATCATCAGGTTATCACCGTGTTATCTTGCTCCACCTGCCTCAGCTGGAGCAGCAATCATCAGGTTATCACCGTGTTATCTTGCTCCACCTGCCTCAGCTGGAGCAGCAATCATCAGGTTATCACCGTGTTATCTTGCTCCACCTGCCTCAGCTGGAGCAGCAATCATCAGGTTATCACCGTGTTATCTTGCTCCACCTGCCTCAGCTGGAGCAGCAATCATCAGGTTATCACCGTGTTATCTTGCTCCACCTGCCTGGGGTCACACCGGGGGGGGGGGGGGGGGGGGAGGGGGGGGACGAGTCGTGCTGGGCGAGGCTGTGTTATCTTCAGTGGACGGTAAGGAGTGTAGCCTCCTCGAAGACTTACTCACTCTGATGGAGTCATTTCCCTGCTACTGATTCTAGGGCAGTCTTGAAGCTACAGGATATCCGAGAATGTGGCCCTATGTATTCAAAGATATATATATATATATATATATATATATATATATATATATATATATATATATATATATATATATATATATATATATTGTAAGTATTTACCAAAAAAAAAATTTTTGACCAATTTCCATTTCACTAAATTTTAAAAATCATCCATATCTCAAATTTAGTGCAAAATTTCTGTCTATCTTTTGCATTCCTTTTTCTTATATTGTTATAAATTTTAACACATTCCTTAAATCCTAAGATGTTATAAGGCAAATTATGTCAATATTTTACAAGTGATAAAAAGATTTGATATAATTAGTATCTAAAAAGTAACAGCCACTTCTAGAATTATGTACATAACTTTGGAATTATCGATAATCTTCCAATATTAATTAGAAATATTAAATTCCTTTAATTTCCGAAAAGTGCACTAGTCTGTCAATTAAACGCGTTTACTACAACTTATTAAGATTTGGAATAAGTAAGTGTATGTTTGAATGATTTTCATATCTTAGAATATTTCATTATGCAATTACATACAAACATTTTTTCCAAAAAGTGAAATTCAGTGATTTGTTGTTATATATAATGAAACATGATTACTTTGATAGATTTTATTACTCTAGATTTAAAAATCACAATTTTTATCCAAAAAAAAAATTCAGAACTCTAGTAACATTTCCTAAATGTTATAGACCTGTTTATTTGTTTATTTCACAAGTTAGTCACGTAACCTCATATGCATATATTTATTTCCTATGACAATGATGATTACGAATGTAACAAACTTATGGGCTTTCAACCGGATGGTTTTCTGTTTCTTAGATGAAGATGTTCACCAAGGACGGACACAGAGTTTGCATCAAGCTAAGGTTGACCATCCTGCACAGAATAGGTATATTTCGGTGTACATTACAGAGGCAAGATATATAATTCACCTGGAGACATACCAGCAGAAATAGGGGCCCAAATGGACAACAGCAACCCATTTATAAATGGTGCTAATGGTTTGTTTGTTTTTTTGTGAAGACAATTTGGCTGAGGGAATTAACACTAAATTTCTTTAATTTTTCGAAAATAGATATTATAATTAGTGTTATTTCTTTTTCTCTCTCCCTGTGGATTGTATATTACATATCCACTTATATATATGTATATGTATGTTTTCTATAGATATGTGTATTGGATATGTGCATATTAATATTTGCTTTGATATAAACGAAAGAAGAAAAGGTTAGGAATATAGATTACATAGATTACTGTATAGGAGAATGTGTGTTAGTCCAAGTTAATGATTCATTTCCATATAGAAATATTATATGTATTGTTACAATCATGCATATCAACCTTGTACATACTAATACCTGAATCAGAAGATTGGGATCGGGTGATTCCAATCACACCAATCGTCATATACCTTTAATTTCGTGAACCAAGAATCATATATGTACATCCATATGTATATTTCTTGTACGATGTTTCCAGTGTACGCACCCGTGATCTGTGCTCTTATAAACACATGATGATATACATACATGACCTTTGGCAGTTAATAATGTTGCTTAGAGCCCTGTGTGATATTATTATCTCCCAAAAAAAAGAGGGGTGAGGGGAAAGAACAAGCAGTTATTTTCACATGTTTGGCGAATGTAATATATTATTGTATTGTTCGTATGACAGATGAATTTTGAGGGGAAACATCATAATGTATAGATACTTCTATCTCTGCCAAAGCCTTTAGTCTATCAAATATGCAATAACTACGCTATTTTCGTCTAGATTCCTAGATTATTTTCTTTATATGAGAAAAAAAAGATGTTTTCAATGATGTTTAGGGAAAACGGGAAACTTTAATGTTGTTAAACGTCTTTCCAAGAAAATGAAATATATATATATATATATATATATATATATATATATATATATATATATATATATATATATTCTAATGAGAGAATATTGGCGAATATTCCTCCTTTGTGAGGAGACAGACGGTCAATATTTGGGGTGAGGGGCCACACTGACTGCCTCACTGATGTAAAGGAAGATTTGACTGATATTAAAATACTCGAAATTCAATTTTGTGTAAATCATGTTCCCCTTTGAGAATGCGCGCACAAATGGCATTCGTTTGTGAATTGAAATGTAAGAGACGGTTAATGAATGCAGTCATATATATATCTATATATATATATATATATATATATATATATATATATATATATATATTGTGTGTGTGTGTGTTCTCTTGGGTTGACCTGCAGCCATAATATTCACGTAAAACTCACAATAAATTAATTATTCACTTACGTAATGTTGCACTGTCACTCATACAACACATTACATACAGCAAATTCGAATAACATAGAACAGTAAACAGATTCAGAGGAAATTATGTAGACTGCTTATATATGTATGTCAAATTATAATTACGAAAATGGTTACGTGTATGAAAAGTTTTACTACACACACACACACACATACTTAAGCACTCCTCCAATTCAAAATCACTTAAGTGCTTTCAGAAGTCACACTTCACACTTCAGTGTGCACTTACAGTGTGTGTCAGCAAGTCTCGCCCATAACACATGTAGAGTTAACCCTCAAAGCTGTTTAGAATTTCCTTTCACGCCTATAATTCTGAAACAAAATATTAAGTAAATAAAAGAAAATACTTATGATATATTTGTTAAATGAACAATTTGCAACATAAACTCATATTCTATAAAGAAAAAAGCTTTAAGATGATATAGATTATCTCGGTCGGGTCCAAGTATATAGCTACGGAACATTATGTAAACAACAAAAAATATTTCAAGCGACTCTGCCATAAATCAGATTACGTCATAATATTGTTCCATTGGTTAGAAATATTTGAATATTCATAAGAAAATAAGAGAGGTAATTATCTTACTATTGTTGATGATATATCATTAGAATGAATATATGATGGACCGGTTAAAACTGAGGAAAACTGTACTTAAAAGAGGAAAGAAAGGTTAGTTTGCGCATGCGCCTCTTCAAATGTGACGTCATACATCCGGGTTCTCCGCCTGAGGACGAACCAAAATACTGTCATGGACTACCATGAGCAGTTTGGATAATTATCTTCGATCATCGAGGCAGAATCTTAGTGTTGTGAATTCACAAAGTGCGTAGTTTAGTGCGACGGATCTTGCGTATCGGATACCACTCGCGTGTTACGGAATATGACCGATTTGGTCGTAATATACGCCAAGTGAGGTGGCAGACCCCCGTCCTCCGCTTACGAGACCGTGTTGACACTGTGATGACGTCATCTACCCACTCTCCCCCTGTCATATGGTAAGTGATTTAAGTCCTGTTGATAATCTGTTAACATCAAGGTAATCATACGCTTAATTACGCCAGTTTAGGTTGAGTTAGCTCCACCAGGCCCTTCTCGGTACTCTGATTGGTTGGCTGGGTCATTAGCTGGGCCCCACGTCTGTGTATATATCAACTACCAGGGTCATTAAAGACCATCGAATAACTTAAGTTTTGATCACCGGAATGATCATTATAGATAATTCTATAACCATATACGCCCTCACTACGTGGCTCTCGCGTAAGTACACCGTGAACAAGTCATTAACACCGAATTACCGTAGGTTTAATGATACAATAAGAATAACAATTACTTTTCTCGTGATGTTTAATTAATTTGTCCGTGCAGGTTTTTAGAACAATATCCCACGGAAATTCTTATCATAAAATTTTATGGATATACTCATTTCTAAGGTATTTCCAGACCTTTTTTCCCCTTTTTTTTTTTTTTTTTGCTTGTTTGACTCAGGATGCGTGGGGGAGGGGGGGGGGGGGAGGACTGGGTTATATTTCGTTTATATTTACATATGCATTGTCTTATGATAATGAACAGAAAAGATCTTTTTTATATATTTTCTCTTTTCATTTTTTTTTCTCTCTTGTTCATCAGTGAGATACGGTCTTCGTTATAATATTATTGAGAATGTTCTTGATAGGTTCTCCATCCTTGTTCTCGTGTTCATCCCCGTGTACACCACGGTACGACCCGTGTGTTCATCACTATATATATTTTAACCTGACCTTTACAAAAAAGGCCAGACGAATATAGCAATATGTCCGTGTGTGTGTGTGTGTGTGTGTGTGTGTGTGTGTGTGTGTGTGTGTGTGTGTTGTAAGATAATACAGGGTCAACCTTGTACCATTGTAGTTATGGTGGGTGTTGCTTAGACAAGATAGATAGACACATCTATCCAGCAGGAGGCTGCAAAATGTCTCCCCCCCCCCCCCCCGTCCCACCCATGCTGGCTGAGGAGGAAGAGAGAGAGAGAGAGAGAGAGAGAGAGAGAGAGAGAGAGAGAGAGAGAGATCACATTGTTCGAACTTTGAAAACTTTGTCATTTAGAAAGAAGGAAAGAAATTATTTATATCTCGCGAGGCTTGGAAAACCCTGAGGCACGGCGAAGAGAGCCGTGAAGGCACAACGTAGCGATAGATAATCCAAGATAGCAGGAGCGAGTGATCCAACATAGCCAGGATAGCAGGAGCGAGCAATCCAAGATAGCAAGAGCGAGCGATCCAACATAGCAGAAGTGAGCCGAGCCAGCCAAGATAACAGAGGAGAGTGAGACACATTACAGCGGAGCACATTCTTACTATCTTCGGTACATTCCAATCTACATTCCATTACACACGAGACCTGGCCTCTCTCTAGCGTTAATGCTCGACCTCAAATTTCAATGAATATTCAACTACCTTCTCTATAACCCAGCTGGCAACAACGAACAGCCTCTGTTAACACAGGCTCTGTACTTAACCCACCAAGACGAGAAACGCTGCAAAGAAAAAAATAAAAGTATGAGGGATGGGAAGAGGGCTAGTCTTGTACAACAAGATGGAGGAAATAAAATTTTTTGGATATCCGTATTGGTTGAAATTTATATATTAATAAAGCGATGATTCTTTTGAAAAAAAAATAGGTTCAAGAGCCTATGTCTGTGTGTGTGTGTGTGTGTGTGTGTGTGTGTGTGTGTGTGCGTGCTCCAGACTCCCACACCCAGCCCAACGAGCCAGGCCGGGCTGTACGCGTCCACGGGGCGCTGGCTGGGGACTGCCTCCTCCACCACCTTTCAGGCCCTCACCTGGGTGGGGCGTCTTCCAGGCCCTCACCTGGGTGGGGCGTCTTCCAGGCCCTCACCTGGGTGGGGCGTCTTCCAGGCCTTCACCTGGGTGGGGCGTCTTCCAGGCCCTCACCGGGGTGGGGCGTCTTCCAGGCCCTCACCTGGGTGGGGCGTCTTCCAGGCCCTCACGGAGATGGAAGCCGTGTCTTCCCTCATCTTGGCCTCATGGTTGATCCTCCTGGATGGATGCGGAGCTACAGTTCTACAACTGGTCTGGATGTTAACATCTTCCCTGACTACAACGTCTTGTAGAACAACCCGTCACAACTGGACAAGATACAACCATGTTGTTATTAACCCACAACCCTACTGTCGCACCAGTCCCCTCCACAAGTCCCCTCCAGGTTGTCCAGTCCAGCAGGCTTCCCACCCTCTCACCGTCATGCTAGACCGCCAAGTCCCCTCCACAAGTCCCCTCCAGGGTGTCCCACCCTCTCACAGTCATGCTAGACCCACAAGTCCCCTCCAGGGTGTCCCACCCTCTCACTGTCGTGCCAGACCCTCAAGTCCCCTCCAGGGTGTCCCACCCTCTCACAGTCATGCTAGACCCACAAGTCCCCTCCAGGGTGCCCCACCCTCTCACTGTCGTGCCAGACCCTCAAGTCCCCTCCACAAGTCCCCTCCAGGGTTGTCCAGTCCAGCAGGCTTCTCAGTGTCACGCTGGACAGTGAATTAAAGAAGACGAGACACATCATCATCCATCGGCCGTCATTACGTCCACCAGACATGATCTCGCTCTCTCTGTGTTCTCCATCGACTCACGACGCTGACACGCCCTTAACCTGTTCTCGAGAACACACACACACACACACACACACACACACACACACACACACACACTCACACTTAATCAGAAAACATATATATATTGGTTCCTCAGAACGTTAGGAAATGTATATACATTATCGTATATACATTAATGTATATACATTATTGTATATACATTAACGTATATACGTTTACGTATGTGCATTAATGTATGTACATTAATGTATATACATTAACGTACATACATTAATGTATATACATTAACGTACATACATTAATGTATATACATTAACGAGCGAGATCAGTAGTGAAGTTCAATGAGATTTATCAGCTGCCGTTCAACGAATTAAAGGGTCGTTCAGCGAGCTTATTGATTATCGTTCATCGAGGTCAGTGATAGGGGTTTCAACGAGCATATAAACGAAGGTGTTCAACGAGATCACTAATGATTTCAACGAGCTCGTTAACGGAAACATTCAGCGTGCTCAATAACGGAAGTGTTCAACGAAGCCATGCGAGGTACAGGAAATTATGTAGACGATGTCTGAATATTGTACATGCACCCGAGGTCAAAGGTCAGGCGGGTCACAGAGGTCTGTAACTAACTGGTCTTGGTACCAGACCTGTGTCGACCAGACCTCTGTTGACCAGACCTGTCGACCAGACCTGTGTCGACCAGACTTGTGTCGACCAGACCTCTGTCGACCAGACCTCTGTCGACCAGACTTGTGTCGACCAGACCTCTGTCGACCAGACTTGTCGACCAGACCTCTGTCGACCAGACTTGTGTCGACCAGACCTCTGTCGACCAGACTTGTGTCGACCAGACCTCTGTCGACCAGACTTGTCGACCAGACCTCTGTCGACCAGACTTGTGTCGACCAGACCTCTGTCGACCAGACTTGTGTCGACCAGACCTCTGTCGACCAGACTTGTGTCGACCAGACCTCTGTCGACCAGACTTGTCGACCAGACCTCTGTCGACCAGACCTCTGTCGACCAGACTTGTGTCGACCAGACCTCTGTCGACCAGACCTGTCGACCAGACCTGTCGACCAGACTTGTGTCGACCAGACCTCTGTCGACCAGACCTGTGCCGAATAGAACTGAATATTCGACCAGTGAAGATGTGGTCGATAACCTCATTAACTCGACAATGATAACGTAAATGCGAAAGATAATTGATTTTTGTATTTTTTTTTAAAGACATGAGAAGGGAGATCACATACGTTAGAAGCATACAACACCAAGGTTAATTAATTGAAAGTAATTAACGCTGGGCAATTATGGGCTAATTGGGTGATTACGTATATCCCCTCCCGTCATGTATACCTTTCAAATGACACATAACTTTTGAAATATTGAAGTGTGATGTATGAGGGGAGGTACTTTAGACTATAGGCTTGGGTTATATAGCTATAGGCTTGGGTCATACACCTCTACCATGGTATAGGAGCTATAGGCTTGGGTCATACACCTCTACCATGGTATAGGAGCTATAGGCTTGGGTCATACACCTCTACCATGGTATAGGAGCTATAGGCTAACTATAGGCTTGGGTCATATAGCTCTGCCATTATATAGGAGTATAGAGGCTTCCCCTTAAGGTTATAGATGCTAAGCGATAATATAGTGAGTGTATAGACGCGGTTTACATAGCCGAGAAGGAGATGGGAAGGGGACCCAGTGTGTTGATAACACGTGGTAGCGAGAGAGAGAGAGAGAGAGAGAGAGAGAGAGAGAGAGAGAGAGAGAGAGAGAGAGGAGAGAGAGAGAGAGAGTGTGTGTATCGATTTCCTTTACCTCCTTGACACAAGCAAACCACATGCTAAACTGAGACACGTTTGCTGTGTGATTCTCTCTCTCTCTCTCTCTCTCTCTCTCTCTCTCTCTCTCTCTCTCTCTCTCTCTCTCTCTCTCTCTCTCTCTCTCTCTCTCTCTCTCTCTCTCTCTCTCCAGCCATTGATTACCAGTAAACTCGCTACACCTGATGTGCTCTCAGTATACAGGGTTCCAAACAGTGGTAAGTTCACCGCAAGTGTGAAGCGCTACAGCACCATACCCACCACCTTCATTTCCCGCCACCAGAGATCCCTCGTCCCAGGGTTGTAGGTCAGCACCTCATCCACAAAGCTCATCCCAGCTGGTACAGACCAGAACACACCATCCTGTCTGTGTGAAGACTGTCTGTCAGACATTCTTGGTATGAGCCAGCTGTCTCTATGTATTCCATCTGTTATATTTTCAGACATCAATTGCATGTAATATATATATATATATATATATATATATATATATATATATATATATATATATATATATATATATATATATATTCGTTTTGGTTCGTTTGTTTGAACATGGATCGTTATAAACAAGGTTGTTGTAACACCGGAACGATCCTCCGTCACACACACACACACACACACACGTACACACACACACACACACACACACACACAAGGGTACAACATGCAAATTCATCTCATGGTAAGACAGGTCTGGATTGCCACAGTGGATGGTTGGCGTCCCCCCCTTCCCACGGGGGGCCCCACAGGGTCCTGCAGCAGCTGGTGAATATGAATCATTGTGAGGCGCTGGTCATGTCTTGTGAAGTATAGATGCACTGCATGTGAAGCTGTTATGAGGTAGAGGGGGGAGGGGGAGGGCGCTGCTAGGACCCAGGAGCAGGGGAGGGCGCTGCTAGGACCCAGGAGCAGGAGAGAGGGTGCTGCTAGGACCCAGGAGCAGGGGAGAGGGTGCTGCTAGGACCCAGGAGCAGGGGAGAGGGCGCTGCTAGGACCCAGGAGCAGGAGAGAGGGTGCTGCTAGGACCCAGGAGCAGGGGAGAGGGCGCTGCTAGGACCCAGGAGCAGGGGAGGGCGCTGCTAGGACCCAGGAGCAGGGGAGAGGGTGCTGCTAGGACCCAGGAGCAGGGGAGAGGGTGCTGCTAGGACCCAGGAGCAGGGGAGAGGGCGCTGCTAGGACCCAGGAGCAGGAGAGAGGGTGCTGCTAGGACCCAGGAGCAGGGGAGAGGGCGCTGCTAGGACCCAGGAGCAGGGGAGAGGGTGCTGCTAGGACCCAGGAGCAGGGGAGAGGGCGCTGCTAGGACCCAGGAGCAGGAGAGAGGGTGCTGCTAGGACCCAGGAGCAGGGGAGAGGGCGCTGCTAGGACCCAGGAGCAGGGGAGGGCGCTGCTAGGACTCAGGAGCAGGGGAGGGCGCTGCTAGGACCCAGGAGCAGGGGAGAGGGCGCTGCTAGGACCCAGGAGCAGGGGAGAGGGCGCTGCTAGGACCCAGGAGCAGGGGAGAGGCGCTGCTAGGACCCAGGAGCAGGGGAGAGGGCGCTGCTAGGACCCAGGAGCAGGGGAGAGGCGCTGCTAGGACCCAGGAGATGGGGAGAGGGCGCTGCTAGGACCCAGAAGAAGTAGTGGAAAACTACACAATTTTGCAACGGTTGTTGGGGTTACTAGATAGATAGACAGATAGATAGATTAGACAGATAGATAGATTAGATAGATAGATAGAGATAGACCTACACTGCGAGCCAACGTCGTAAAAGATATTTCCATTTTCCTTCGTGAGTGACCCAGTTTATTCCAAAGTTTTCTCTGTAGCCACCAGATCTTCCACCCACCTCATGAACATTGTGTCTCCACATTCCTCACCTCATACATGAGGTCAGCCGTACGGATGGCGCCTCACGAAAACTCATCATATATATATATATATATATATATATATATATATATATATATATATATATATATATATATATATATATATATATATATCCCCCCTTCCCCTATAGGAGAGTACCCAGGAGGATCGTTTAAAGACGTGTTAACCCTGTTCAATGAAAGACGTGTTAACCCTGTTCAATGAAAGACGTGTTAACCCTGTTCAATGAAAGACGTGTTAACCCTGTTCAATGAAAGACGTGTTAACCCTGTTCAATGAAAGACGTGTTAACCCTGTTCAATGAAAGACGTGTTAACCCTGTTCAATGAAAGACGTGTTAACCCTGTTCAATGAAAGACGTGTTAACCCTGTTCAATGAAAGACGTGTTAACCCTGTTCAATGAAAGACGTGTTAACCCTGTTCAATGAAAGACGTGTTAACCCTGTTCAATGAAAGACGTGTTAACCCTGTTCAATGAAAGACGTGTTAACCCTGTTCAATGAAAGACGTGTTAACCCTGTTCAATGAAAGACGTGTTAACCCTGTTCAATGAAAGACGTGTTAACCCTGTTCAATGAAAGGGAGTTGCTGGGGAAAAGGAACGTAATTACGTGGTCTGTCAACTCGTTCCAAGACATTAATTCCCCTGTAATGGGAGAACCTCATTAGAATTTCTTTCTTTTTTTTTGTTTCCCCTCTTCTTCCTCTCCCAGCCTCGTGTATCACCACGCTATATAATCTGGGTCCTGAAGGGGGGGTTTGGACCTCACTATCGGCAAAGGGTCAATTAATTCAGTCCCCCCCCCTCACCCCCCCTCACCCCCCCCGGGGGGATCCAAGTCAACAAATATTTACATTTGGAATAAGAAAAAAAAAGAATCATTAAAAATACAACTGATTTTTTCCAATTAATGTAGTACGAATATTTTTACAACTTTTGTAATTCCAACAACGTAAAAAGAAAATCATCACAAACGCGCGTATGTCTGTATGTGCGGATTATCTCATAGAAAACGTTGTATAACTTTTCATCTTTAGAAAAACAGAATTGACAATTTAATGGTTTATAGTAATAATCTTTCTTGTTACGGGTTGACTTTATGTTGTAACGATATATTAATGTTGTTGCCAGAGTGTACCCATATGTATGTATCTATGTATGGCTATCAGTCTTGCAAATATGTATTCATGTTATCTGCCTGGTATGTATATATATATATATATATATATATATATATATATATATATATATATATATATATATGTATATGTATTATGTATGAATGCAGTCTGGTCTGGTAACTGTGTATGTATGGTGTCTACTTCGTGGATTGTATATGTATTTTGTGTACCTCTCTCTCTCTCTCTCTCTCTCTCTCTCTCTCTCTCTCTCTCTCTCTCTCTCTCTCTCTCTCTCTCTCTCTATTCATTCTATCTATCTATCTGTCTATCTGTCTATCTTGAGGTAGGAGAGGTTTGGCTCTGTATTACTATAGTTACTAATGGTTAAGTAACCTCCATGAATGTACCTGACCACTGGGCCATTTAAAAGCCTTACAAGACTAACTCAACATTGCGACGGATGTCATCAAATAATCATTTATAATTTAGTCTGCCAATCGAGAGAAAGAAAACGGAGTTAATGGAACGGAGTCATTTTAGCGGTTTACTTGAGACAATGAATGAATCGCTTCCTGAATCCGCTTCGAATCATTTTTGTGCTCGACTCGCTCTCTAAAGCAGTTCCAAACTCTGCCAGAACAATGATAAGATAGAAGAAGAGACTCCTTAATGACCAAGAAGGAATCGAAATATCTACATTTCGGCGGGAATGATTGTTAAGAGTGGTTACAGTACGTAGTTACTTGATCATGATGAGAGTGAAGCAAAGCTGTGTGTTCGAAGCTGTATCGTAGGCGGATGGTTGGTGAGGGGGAGGGAGCACAATGGCGTCTCGCGGGAATGCGTACATGAAGGTAATTACTTTTACACGAGATGATTACATCTAATGATGGGCCAGATTCAGCTTTCGTAATATAATAAAGGTTTATATATATATATATATATATATATATATATATATATATATATAGAGAGAGAGAGAGAGAGAGAGAGAGAGAGAGAGAGAGAGAGAGAGAGAGAGAGAGAGAAAAGGTAATTCGCGATCCATAAGGAAGATAGGGTACTGTAATTACCGTGGCATTAATTACTATTCTGGAGTAATGGTCTAAGTTTCCAGCAATTATGGCCATGTTGTCCCACAAGTTCTGGAACCTTCCAGGTGTGCACATCCTGGAACCTGATTCCTGGTGGAATGGTATTACAGGATCGGCTGTTAACGTAGTGCCTTCCTGCTGGTAGACTCATGGGTCCGGTAGACTCATGAGTGGGGTAGACTCATGAGGTAGACTCATGAGTGGGGTAGACTCATGAGGTAGACTCATGAGTGAGGTAGACTTATGAGTCCGGTAGACTCATGATTGAGGTAGACTCATGAGTGAGGTAGACTCATGAGTAAGGTTGACTCACGATTAAGGTAGACTCATGAGTGAGGTAGACTCATGAGTGAGGTAGACTCATGAGTGAGGTAGACTCATGAGTAAGGTAAACTCATGAGTGAGGTAGACTCATGATTGAGGTAGACTCGAGTGAGGTAGACTCATGAGTAAGGTAAACTCATGAGTGAGGTGGACTCATGGGTGAGGTAGACTCATGAATAAGGTAAACTCGTGTATAAGGCAGACTCACAAGTAAGGATGAATTAGTTGTATGGTTTACACTAGACTTATCTAACTGCTTGACCTGTTTATCTATCTAATCAAGGATCTATTCTTTAAAGAGAAGGATAATAGACTTAAATCTATCCTCAGTTCCCAGACAGTAGAGGGGAAAGGTGGTGGTGGGGGGGGGGGGGGGAGGTGATGGACTGTCCCTCCTACCCACGACCAAACTACGGGGCCTAACAAGGTAACAGCCGCCAATTAAGGTGATTAGAGATGTCCTCAATTACCAGTCACGTTGATTTGAGAGGTAGTGAACAAGCAGTCGTTATGAACCCCAGAAGAGATGGGTTACCAGGTAACGATCTTCAACTGCTTTGTCACGTAGTAAAGAGAATATATATATATATATATATATATATATATATATATATATATATATATATATATATATATATATATATAAACAATTCCTCCCCCCCCCCCACTCTCTAAAAAAGTAAAAACATTGTGATTTAACTCAACAAAAACAGAAACATAAAACGTCATCAAACTATCAATAATCATTTCTTTGTTCAAGAGTCAACGTGTTTACAGTGGGCAACCCACGCACGCACGCGAGCGGCCGCCTTTTGTTTTATACGCGACAAAAACAAATGACGTCATGTGCGAAGTCTCAGAGGCTCCAGAAATTTTGGGATATATATATATATATATATATATATATATATATATATATATATATATATGTATATATATATATATATATATATATATATATATATATATATATATATATATATATATATATATATTAGATATTCTTTATTTTTTTCTCATGTAGAATGTACCATATCTCTCTCTCTCTCTCTCTCTCTCTCTCTCTCTCTCTCTCTCTCTCTCTCTCTCTCTCTCTCTCTCTCAGTAATATATAAATATATAACAACTCGAGCAATTTTCTTTCTTTTTTTTTTGTTAAATTTACAAAATGAAAAAATTAAAAAAAGAATATATTAAATCGCTTCAGATGTTGAAGAATGTGATTAATCCATCGGGTTCCCATGGCTCCCACAATGGGGTACTGTCGGGTCGGGTTATTAATTTTTCCTTAATGACGTGTTTAAAACGTTAATTAACTTGATTAATTGGAGAGAGGGGTTAGGGGTGGGGAGGGAAGTGGCCATCGGTGTGAAAGGTGTTTATATATATATATATATAGAGAGAGAGAGAGAGAGAGAGAGAGAGAGAGAGAGAGAGAGAGAGAGAGAGAGAGCGGGGTCGAGAATCCCTAACCTAACCTGGGAAAGTCGCTAGGGTACGAAAGTAATTTGAAATCCAGAGTACGTATGATGTAAAAATTGATTCGTGTAGAAAACGGGATGCGAGATGTTTCCTCTCTCTCTCTCTCTCTCTCTCTCTCTCTCTCTCTCTCTCTCTCTCTCTCTCTCTCTCTCTCTCTCTCTCTCTCTCTCTCTCCCTAAATCAACATCACCCGCAAACTCTGGAAACTAATCTGAAAAGTATGTTAATGTAAATACGAATGTTTTTTTTTTAAGCCTGAACAACATGCGAAAAATGGCACGTGGTAGAACCGAGCAGGCTCGCTGGCTAGCCCAGCCTCCCCCCCCCCTCCCCCCGCCTACCATGGGTGGTGGAGGTTGGGGGTAGGGGGAAGGTAAGTTGCCAGCGGTTACCAAGAGTTGTAAAAATAATAAAAACCTTCGTTCTGGCCTGGGCCAAACTGTCATGTATTGGCAAGCCGATGGTATAAGCTGTCACAGCAAATTCCCCCGGTATATTTTAAGAGCGGGAACTGGTCTTTTTCTATTATCGTTTACATTGTACCCGAAGGAGAAAACTGTGGGCAATACTATCACTGGGGCCAGGACGGAACTCAGGAGTTTACAGATGTGTTCGAAAAATCTTTTTTTCCTTTTTTTGTTGTTGTCATGCCTGTATTTTATCATTTGCGGAAAAGTTAACATCATCAAAAGGATTCTGGGAACAAGAGAGACAGAGAAGGAAAAATATCTCGAAGTACAGAAAGTTAAATGGAATCGAGATCAGGACGCATAAAATGCCACACTTTTTTCCCCAAGTTTCCTCTCTGTTGAAACTCAAGAGTTTATCTGGTTGAATGCACGTATCATTACATCTTTTTTTATAATGGTTATCGTGTTTCATTACTTCTTACTTTATTCCAAGAAAAACCCATGGTAGAGCTTGTGATGGTTTCAATTATTACGAGTTTCCTGAAAAATGATGGAGTGTCCTGTTTGGCTGGAGTAACGGTAGACTCGTTGTTGTTCCCTACGTCGTGTGTTGCCATATTGTTGGCCATTATGAGTCGTGAAATTTCTTACATTTATTTTCTTTACAGTAATATCTGTTTGTCTATACCCGTGTACGTCTATATTCATTATCCTGACACGTCATGTTTCTTATATTATAATATATGATGTATACGTTAGTGCTGACGTTTTAAAAGTAAATATTTACCTTTTCTTCAACAAATTCGATTGATTACTTTAGAAATTTAATTTTATTAATTTTTGAAAATTTGATCAGATTAATTACTTTAAAAATCAAATCAGATTGATTACTTTTTAGAAATTGAATTAGACTGATTTTTTTAAATTATTACTTTTTAGTAACGTATATATTCTCTGCCATAGTTACATCTAATACAAAATTATTCTTTGATACGGAGGCTGTAAACATCATCTCCAGTCAATGAACATCATCTTTAAGAAACTTGCCATACAGTGTGAAACATCTTCACCCAACCTCAGATCTCTCTCTCTCTCTCTCTCTCTCTCTCTCTCTCTCTCTCTCTCTCTCTCTCTCTCTCTCTCTCTCTCTCTCTCTCTCTCTCCATCATCTACCGTCCATTAACTAGATCCTCTCAGTAAAGACACAAGAGACCGTAAATCCCCCATTAAAGTTAGTGAAGGCAGCCCAGGGCTATGGCGGGACTCCGGGCCTTTTGCTCAGTGATGAGGCAAAACTGAGATTTGTGTCAGCCTTTGTCAGTATGCAAATTAGCTAGCCAGCTGCTGCCGATCTCCTTCCGTTCGTTTGGGTGAGAAATACGTAGATGGCGGTGCTCGCCCCCCCCCCCCCCCCTCCTCCCAGCCCCCGAAGCGAAATTCTCATGTGTCTTGAAGGCCAAGGTTACCGTACCGTCGTGCTCAATGGGTCGTACCGTCGTGCTCAAGGGTCGTACCGTCGTGCTCAATGGGTAGTACCGTCGTGCTCAAGGGTCGTACCGTCATGCTCAATGGGTCGTACCGTCGTGCTCAAGGGTCGTACCGTCGTGCTCAATGGGTCGTACCGTCGTGCTCAATGGGTAGTACCGTCGTGCTCAATGGGTCGTACCGTCGTGCTCAAAGGGTCGCACCGTCGTGCTCAAGGGTCGTACAGCATAAAATATAAGTAAACCCACTGGAGAAAAGGTATTTTAATCCTGGATATTCCAGACTTCGTCGCAGTGGAATGGAAGTAGAGAGTGAAGAATCATCTTACAAGACTTGTACATTCCACGTACCTCTCTCTCAGAGGAGGTCGTTACAATTCACAACCCGACATGCCGCTCAGTGGCTTGTAGTACAACAGTGTTTGGAAGTAATAACCTTCCCTTTACATTAGTACAACGCGATCGATCGACCTGTGAGCCGAGGGAACACGATAGACAGGATGAGGTTTTGGATTCTGTCTATCGATGAACGGAGGTAGGCGATGTGTGTGGGGGGGAGGGGGGGGGGAGGGACGTCATTAAATACGAGACTTTTAAGGAATCTCTCGAGATGCAAGACGGAAGAAAACGTGATGTGCTTCGCCATCTTCAGCGAAGGCGAGAAGGGGGTGAGGGAAAAAGAAAACGGTAAGGTGGGTTTCCACTTATGACCTGGGAAAAGTTTGCAAAGTATTCTTAATGTCAAAGTTTTTAAACGACAAAAAAAGAAAAAAGAGTTGTATGTTCTCCCTAAATGTAATTGAAACTTCCTTGCAATTTCAAGCGTTGTGGAAATGGAAAGTTTACGATGCTATTTTGTCAAACAACAAAATGAAAACGGATCACACACACACACACACACACACACACACACAGACACACACACACACACACACACACACACACACACACACACACACACGCGCGCGCGCGCGCTTAGAGAGTGATATATATAGATAGATAGATAGATAGATAGATACATAGATAAATGAATACATAGATAGGTAGATAGGTAAATAGATAGATAAAAGGAGAGATAGAGTAAAAAAGCAAGATAGATGAAGAAGGGATATAGCTTAATAGAGAGAGATAGATAGATACGATAGATAAGATAGAAATATAAGAAATAGTTGAGTTCAGTCAATAGATAAAGTATCTTAAAAGATGATAGAACAATGACTGTCTTGTTTACTCTGACGTGTCATTAATTAATCATCATTAATATCAATTGTCTTGGAAGAAAAATAATGATATTCACAAAAGATAAAAATTGGAGACGAAAATTTGAGAAAATACGCAGCCAATTAGGGAGACGTTGGAAAACAATACCAATTTGCTGCAATTGGTTGTAAGGTTCATTGTTCTCGCTTCGTTAAATACAGTGTTAAGATCTGAAGAGTATACGATCATATGCCTGTAAACTGTAAACTTGTTCATGTGTAGATTGTAAACTCATTAATGTTTGAATACCTTAAGATCACGAAGGCTTGTTAGGAAATGGAAAATGATTTACCTACGTGTGAGTTGATTTACGTCCAGTGTAAACTCATTTACGTCTGATGTAAACTAGCTTACGACTAAAGCGAACTCATTTATGCTTGATGTAAATGCATTCGCGCTAGTTGTAAACTCATCCACTCATTGCAAACTCATTCACACTCATTGTAAACTCATTTACGTCAAGTGTAAACTCGTGTACGTTTAAAACTGTAGACTCATTTACAGAATACTTTACAGCTTCGAGAGTGGTTTTCATAGTGTTGTATCGATAGATCTTTGAGGGTCACATGTTATAACTTTGTTGTCAACTGGATTAAAGTTATAATGAGTTATAGATGAAAGCTATAATGAGTTGTAGATGAAAGCTATGATAAGTTATAGATGAAAGCTATAATGATTTATAGCTTTGTTGTGTTAGCTTTTACCTTCCGTGGCTCGGACTATTAAGATAAAGCAAGAATTGGGAGATAGATATGAATATAGAGGGGGATAGACAGATAGATAAGCAGAGAGATGGGTAGATAGAGATAGAAAGTGGAAAGCTAAGATCCCTCTGGTCTGCTCCGCTTAGCTGTTGAGCTTAGCTGTGGTGCGTGTGGTAGCTTTTAGGGAGAAACCCCCTTACTCTGGGGTATATCTCTGGGGGCTTATTTCTAGAGTGACCTTGAAAACAGGGCCAAGTTCATGCTAAATTTTCCATAAAGGTCATTTGAAGGAATGTCCTTTAGGGTCATCGACCACAGGGATTGCCAAGGGAGGAACTTCCTTAAAGGCTCTCCCGCCCCACCCACCCACCCTCCCTCCCTCTTCCCTTTGGTGGAAGAAAGAAGTAAGCCACAGGAAAAAAAGAATGAGAGAAAAAAGAAGTCAACACAGAAAACATGGCAATGGAATCAATACTCTCTCTCTCTCTCTCTCTCTCTCTCTCTCTCTCTCTCTCTCTCTCTCTCTCTCTCTCTCTCTCTCTCTCTCTCTCTCCCCATCAAACAAGGCCTCGGGCAAAAGTCCAAATCACTACTACTGCCCTCAGAGTGCGCGCGTCGGGACTGCGTCCCCTCACTGCCGGGGTTTACTGTACCGGCTCCCTCCTCGGCTGGACCCTGTGTATAAGGGACACTGTGGCTTACTGTCCACTGAAGTTGGGGGGGGGGGGGGGGAAGTATATATATATATATATATATATATATATATATATATATATATATATATATATATGGGTTTCTCTTTCGATGTAAGGGGTTGGGAGAGAGAGGGGGGGGGGGGGGGGTGGTCAGGTTGTGAGCTCAGTTCGGCGGCTTCAGTGAGACATTTTCGAAGCACAGTGGAAAAGACATGGGGTTCGTGCCGTCGAGTTGATGGTCCAGGTGGTAACGACGGGTATCGAACCTGCCTCTCGTGTCTGATGGTCGAGAAACACAGAGTCTCTCGGGAAAGAAACAAAGGAAAGAGAAAAAGACAGACCGTACCAGTTCGTAATGGTCTCGACCACAAACAGAAGCTTCGATACTGCTTCGACCCCTCCGCCGCCGCTTGGTCAGAGTTCGGAACTTCGAGCGAATCCTGGAACTTCTGGTGGTCACTGCTGGAACTGAGTCGCTTATTCTGTGCTACAGACCTTAGTACCCACCCTGTATGAATGGTCGTACACACACCTGTGATATAACAGGCAAGGACGAGTTTCTGTAGTCTGCTCCCTCCTGTCTGTCTGTCTGTTTACCTTCCCCCCTTTCAGCGTTGTCCTAATGGCATTCGCCAGCGCTGTTAGCGGGGTTGAGAATCTCCTGGTTTTCCCACGCTACCGTCAAGAGATGTGCGTCCAGCCAAGTTCCTCCTCATCAGCATTGCAGATTTCCATTCCAATGAGACGGTTGTGTGGGCCATGTTTGGCAGGGAGGTGTGGTGTGGCAAAGTGGCTCAGGGTCTTGGCCAACCATGGATCAATCTACCCTTTTTTTTTTTGTTTCCCTCTGATTGTACAGAAGGTCTAAAGTCATATATTTATATTATGGTTAATATATATATTTAGATTAAGTCATACGCAAAGCGAGATAATTATATTGAAATTTGACAGCACGTATTCTGAAAAAAAAATAAAATCTATACTTGAAAATTTGTTTATACAGTTTGAGAAACTATATACTTCAAAAGAAGTTCCTGAATTGTTTTCTATATTTCTATAGAGGAGTGAGAGCAACGCCAGGCATGTACATAGCTCCGCTGATACATATAGATGCTACTTCGCGAGACCAAACGTATACATAAACGTATACATAAAACCCATTGATGTCTCCACGTTGGAAACACACGGCGAAGTGAACCTTGCGACGGACTAGCGTTTTGCACATACGCGACCAATTGCCTCTATAATGAACGACCTCTGATTCGCCAGTCCTACACGAGCTCGTCTCATGATTTGCTCCGGTGGAAATACGTAGCAGTCCGGACTTGGCCGGGTTTGGGTACGTAGCATTAACATCCTCCTTATTTCCACGGGCATGTCTCTCAAACTCTATTACGTACTTTAGGGAACTGTGGCCACGAGTTAGATCCCATCCGGGAGGGGGGGAACCATCGACGTAGCCCCGTCCTTCCTGTAATTCCCCATCCTGTAGCACGGGGAACTTCAGACGCCTCCTGAAGGCGTCCCTCTGATACTCCTGATATGAGACACGGTGCTGGGAGAGAGAGAGAGAGAGAGAGAGAGAGAGAGAGAGAGAGAGAGAGAGAGAGAGAGAGAGAGAGAGACTCACACGTCCATTCTTAAGTTCCCTTGAAGTTCGCCCTCCAGAGAGAGTGGGAACTTAGTCTACCCTCCGCTAAGTTCCCACTTCAAGTTTGCGTCGAGAGAGACCAAAACAAAAGTGAAACATGTGATGAACAACGTCTTGGTCAATATTCGTGTTGACATCCCATTACACATATGTATCCTGTGATTACACATATGTATCCTGTGATTACACATATGTATCCTGTGATGCCACACGACGCTCATATTTACCCTGACGTCATCCCTCTACTGTTTCATGACCATCAAAAGAAAATGAAATGAAAAAAAAATTATCACACCTAAACTGTAAAAGATTTTCCCATGACAGTGCGCTTTCTCTCGTGTTATATATATATATATATATATATATATATATATATATATATATATATATATATATATATATATATATATGCGTGTGTGTGTGTGTGTGTGTCTGTGTCTGTGTGTGTGTGTGTGTCTGCGTCTGTGTGTGTGTGTGTGTGTGTGTGTCCAAAGTTTCCTCAGAGCATATCTCTATGAAACTGTATAAACAACTGTTGTTGTATGTACATCCTTTGTATTGTATTTCCCTACAGTTGCCTCAGTAAGGAATGAGTGTAATTTAGAACAATGTATCATCTGGGGTAATGTTCGAATGTGTGTAAAGCATATACTTACATATGGACATATTTAGTTATATATATATATATATATATATATATATATATATATATATATATATATATATATATATATATATATATATATATATATATATGTATTTGCACTACTTTGAAAAAAAATACTCATAGATTCTGTTACACAGTTTTTACAATTGGATTTTTTTCCCATTAGATTTATGAATAAAATGTATTTCAGCAATGAAATCTATGTAAAAGGGGACGCCATTGATATCCTCCACAACATATTACACAGTTATTTCACAAAATAAAGCCGGACAAAGCTCGGTTGTTTGGGGCATGAAGGTGCTATACACCACTTGTCTATATCACGCGAAATTTGGTCATATACTTTTTTTGTTTGATGTATGTTGGGTGAACATTTTTTTTTGGTGATGGATTTATATTCTCATTGCTTTCGTCCATTCGTAGATTATTTGATTATTATTATAGACTTATTGGCGTGGGTGATTCTCTCTCTCTCTCTCTCTCTCTCTCTCTCTCTCTCTCTCTCTCTCTCTCTCTCTCTCTCTCTCTCTCTCTCTCTCTCACGTCAATGTGAACAACAGCACATCATTTTCATAGTGGTCAATCTATTTTTTTTTCTTTCATTTTACGTGTGGTAATGAATTAAGGGATTCGCTCACATACACAGAATTACCTTGCCTTTCCTGTGGGCGAAGACGTCACGTGGGTTCCCCCCTACATATAGTATTGGCGTTCCGGTTCATCCTTGCTGGAACCCGAGAGGTGTCGAAGCCCCGAATCGTGCCACTCCCGAAGGATCGAATCCCTCGAGACCTTGCAAAGGATATCACCGTTTTTATTGTAATTTCTGATATATATACTACACATTACTGAGTGTTCAGTCAGGTTGTATTTATCTGTACAGAAATGTTGTAGGTCTGGCATCGGTCTCTTGTGATGAATGATGCGCGTAATGTCAATATTTGAGCCACCGTGTGAAACATCTGATCCGAACCAAAGTATGAAGCACCTGATCCGAACCAAAGTTTCGAAGCTTTTGAATCAGTATGTCTCCAATTGTGCAACAATCGATGTCCTTATTTAACCATGTTTTACTAATATGTTCAGTTTTTTCTATAACTTAAATAGATCAATTATAACACGATAATTATTTACCTATTTACGATAATTATTTATCTATTTTGCGTTTAACTTTTGATATTGCTGCTTTGTGAAGATCATGTCGAATTAGTTTTACATAATGATAAAGTGAGTTGGTCGTAATTAATGATAAAGTGAGTTGGTCGTAATCACTCGAAGGGATTCATTTTTTGTCATTGATTATTCATATGGCGATCAATTCCCATATTTTTTTTTGTTTTAATGTTTTGAGTTACGTAACGTTTTAACTTTTGTTGTATAAACACAATGCACTTTCATCATCAGTAGGGTATAATGGTTATGTACATGTTCAATGTATATGTATATATTGCTGACTGTAATTGATGTCAATCGCTGAATTGGTCGTTAAGGCAGAAATCGTTCATACACAAATTAATCATATGTATCATCTCAAAAATGTTTAATGACTTAGATTTATCATTATTATTATTATTATTATTATTATTATTATTATTATTATTATTATATATATATATATATATATATATATATATATATATATATATATATATATATATATATATATATATAGATAGATAGATAGATAATATGTCATTAACAATCATGAAAACTCTGGATGATGAATTATCGGTCTAGGATTAATCTATTAATGTCATTCATCTTCAAATTTGCTCATAGAAAATATATACATCGAAAAGTTAATTTACTCCTTGATAAGTGAAGGTAGACCGATGTAGTGGGTTATGGACGTATTTACCATAGAGATGATGTATATATATAGTCACCCCCCCCTCCCCCCCGGCCCCTTCTCCACCCCCCTCCCCACCCACCTTCCCCCTACCTGCGCCTCGTTAATTAATCGCCAAATTAATCCCTCGTGTCGGGCGGCGTGGAGTGTCACCTCAGGTGAACTGTCTCACCTGCTCATAATGATGACACGTCTGGTTATTTATTTTATTTTATCATCAGTTATCAAAGTCACGTTTACTGAAATGGTAAATGCGTGAATAGAAATCTTTGACGTGATGGTATTTGCTGATATATGTACATTGTGTGTGTGTGTGTGTGTGTATATGTATGTATGTATGTATGTATGTGTGTGTGTGTATGTATGTGGTGTGTGTGTGTGTGTGTGTGTGTGTAGGATCTTGATTCTGGTCTTTTTCTCAGTCGTTAAGAAACCAGGAAAACAAGCGACGTTTCCATGAAACATGTTTCAAAACTTGTGTTTCAAGTTTCAGGTAAAAAAAGAAAAATATATATAGAGTTCTCCTTGTGTTCGTACAAGGCGAGGGAAGCAAACTTGATGAAGCAAATAAAGTTATTGTTTTTCCTCTTCTTTTTTTTTCTTTGATATTTTTTGAGGCAGAAGATACGTCTGTGAGGACACACACACACACACACACACACACACACACACACACACACACACACACACACACACACACGTCAGGGCGCGTCTGATATGGATAACGTAACAGTAGGAGTGTGTCTTATCCTTGAGGCGTCCCAAGCGTAAGAACATTTACCTCCCCAAAAACTCCTTAAAGGACCTCGCTATCCTAAAATTGTCTCGAACCTTGAAGGACTTCGATGCCGAAGACCAAAGCCTGAACCCAAGACCTGAAACCTTGAAAGCCTTTTCGAGGACCACCTATTCGAGTCTCGAGGATAAAGACTTACCCAGGAACTTCCTCAGCCTTGAAGGACTTCGAGGACCACCTGCGCCAAGCTGGAGGCCCTTAAAGAGACGTGAGTGGATGGGTCTCCTCCCTCCAGCAGTGTGTGGAGGAGGGGGAGTAGTGAGGGGTGTCTGTCCTCCCCTGGGGCGATAACTTGTGGGAGATTCTTATATCCCAGAGACCCTGTAGGACCCTGTAGGATCCTACCAACCCCACATTATAACCCACGGGTTCGAACCCTTATTACAGAATCTCGTCTGTTTTTGTCTTTCCTCTCGAACTCTTGCTAGCCAGAGGGACCATATTTCTCATGGTTGCCGCGAGCCATATTATAACATAGCACCACTAAGAGGCATAACCCTGTTGGTTCCCACATGAATTATGCATGGCCATTCCTCTCTCCCGTTATCATTTGCATGGCGGCCGTTTCTCATGCGATGGCACCTGTATATGAACGGTAAACACGACGCCATAGCAGTCGAATCCCCAAACTTTTTTCCCGTTGTGCTGTGTATCTTGCCTCCGTTACGGCAACTCGCAGTGTAACGCGTCCCGTTACAGACTTCTGTTGACTCTCTCTCTCTCTCTCTCTCTCTCTCTCTCTCTCTCTCTCTCTCTCTCTCTCTCTCTCTCTCTCTCTCTCTCAGGCGGCCAGAACCAGGCCCCCCCCGCCCCCCCTTACCCTCTGCCTGGCTTCAGGCCACAGACACCGTGACCCCAAGTGACCTGAAAGCTGAATGAACAGGTCAGGAGTGACCTGCAGATGACCTGAGGCTTAACAGGTCATGGTCCGTGGTGGGTCAGCAGATGTTGACCTGATGTACTTCTAACAAGCCAGAGTTCAGCCTCGGGTCTTTCCAGGTGGAGCAGGTCATAACAGGTCACTCATCTGACCTGGGGTGTAAGAGATCAGGTAGGAGACGTCGCGCCGTGACCTGGGTTGGCCAGTGCCAGGACCTGATTGGTTTGGTGATTGGGCGACCCAGCAAGGTGATTGGTGTTGCTGTTGATTGGCCAGTTGTCTCGTGCCACGTGTGAAATCCTACGACCAGAAAAAGAAAAAAAAACTTGTCATAACTGACGAAACCAATCAACGTAATCGTAATTAATTAAGGTAATTATGTCAATTATTTTCAGAGTTAATTACACCGTTGTGATCACTGTTGCTCATCTTTGTTTGAGAAAAGTAATTGATTACTTCCTGAATATTGTAAACAGGGAATAAGTAATTTGCTTATTTACTTTTTCAATTTTGAAAATTACTATGTAAATTGCTGTGAAAATTGTAATAAAAAGATAATTATTAGATTGGAAATTAGCATTTGCTAGTGGCTGTTGGGTACATAATGCTAACCATCATTAGTAATATGGCTGAAAAATGTGTGGTGTTTTGAGTGTATAATCGCATCAACGTCCGGCGGATATAAGTCTGTTTTTGTTTTCATTGTAAAACACACACACACACACACACACACACACACACACACACACACACACACACACACACACACACACACACACACACACACACACACACATACTCACACACACATACACACACACACACACACACACACACACACACACACACACACACACACACACACACACATACACACACACACACACACACACACTCACACATACACACACACACACACACACACACATACACACACACACACACACACACACACACACACACACACACACACACACACACACATATACAACAAACCTTCGAAATGCCTCCGACACCCAAGATATGATAAACAAACAAACAAACAAACAAACATTAACATAAAACAAGAAGGAAAACAGAATCGGTAAAACAGATGTTCTGTCCTGCTGCTGCTGCTGCTGCCCACGTCTGCTGCGCTGGAGGCAAGAGGGTGATAACCCCAAAGCACCCAGGGGAGGTGAGACCTTTCCTTGCAGTAAGGTCGATGGCACGGCAGCAACACCCGGGGAAGTGAGCTTTACAGATCTGAGGGGGATGAAAGTGATATGACGAGGATGACAGTGTGACAGGTGAAGGTGACTGAATATGACAGGTGAAGGTGACTGAATATGACAGGTGAAGGTGACTGAATATGACAGGTGAAGATGACTGAATATGACAGGTGAAGGTGACTGAATATGACAGGTGAAGGTGACTGAATATGACAGGTGAAGGTGACTGAATATGACAGGTGAAGATGACTATGACAGGTGAAGGTGACTGAATATGACAGGTGAAGGTGACTGAATATGACAGGTGAAGATGACTGAATATGACAGGTGAAGGTGACTGAATATGACAGGTGAAGGTGACTGAATATGACAGGTGAAGGTGACTGAATATGACAGGTGAAGATGACTGAATATGACAGGTGAAGGTGACTGAATATGACGGGTGAAGGTGACTGAATATGACGGGTGAAGATGACTGAATATGACAGGTGAAGGTGACTGAATATGACGGGTGAAGGTGACTGAATATGACAGGTGAAGGTGACTGAATATGACAGGTGAAGATGACTGAATATGACAGGTGAAGGTGACTGAATATGACAGGTGAAGGTGACTGAATATGACAGGTGAAGGTGACTGAATATGACGGGTGAAGATGACTGAATATGACAGGTGAAGGTGACTGAATATGACAGGTGAAGGTGACTGAATATGACGGGTGAAGGTGACTGAATATGACGGGTGAAGGTGACTGAATATGACGGGTGAAGATGACTGAATATGACAGGTGAAGGTGACTGAATATGACGGGTGAAGGTGACTGAATATGACGGGTGAAGGTGACTGAATATGACGGGTGAAGATGACTGAATATGACAGGTGAAGGTGACTGAATATGACAGGTGAAGGTGACTGAATATGACGGGTGAAGATGACTGAATATGACAGGTGAAGGTGACTGAATATGACGGGTGAAGGTGACTGAATATGACAGGTGAAGGTGACTGGTATCAGGAAAGGAAAAAAGGTTGTGATTGATTTCATGAAACGAAGCCAACTTGGCTCTTAAGGACATAATAATAATAATATTAATGATAATAATAGTAATAATAATAATAATAATAATAGTAATAGTAATAATAATGATAATAATAATAATGATAATAATGATAATAATAATAATGATAATAATAATAATGATAATAACTGATAATAGCAATAATGATTATGTTAATGATAATGATAATAATACTAATGATAATAATGATAATAGCGATAATGATCATTATAATGATAATAGTAATGATGATAATGATAATAACAGTAACAATAATCTCGTCATTCTCGTTACGATCGTTATTGGCATTGCAGTAGTTGAGACGCTTGCAATTAGAGTCATGGGAGTCGTTAGCTGTAACTGGTTCGGTGGTTAATGCCTCATGTCATACACAGAGTAATGAGAATTCAGACATTTGAACACGACGCGACGACCCTTAAGTACGACCCTTGAGCACGACAGTACGACGCTATGACCCCTGAGCACGACGGTACGACTGATGAGTACGACGGTACGACCCTTGAGCACGACGGTACGACCCTTGAACACGACGGTACAACAAAAGGTAGGGGTGGACGACCCTTGAGCACGACGCGTACTGTCGTGCTCAAGGGTCGTACCGTCGTGCTCATGGGTCGTACCGTCGTGCTCATGGGTCGTACCGTCGTGCTCAGGGGTCGTCCACCCCTCCCTACCTTTTGTCTCGCAAGTGACCAGCCGTTGAGAAAGAGGGCGAAGGGCTCTCCTGGGCAAGATTAGCATGTTAAATGAAGCCAGAATTAACATGTTAAATGGGTGTAGGTCGTCATCCTATAAGCCACGAGGGGAACGCTCCCCCCCCCCCCCTCCTCCTCCTCCTCCTCAAGTACTTACCAAGATTAAATGCCTCGTTTTGAACACCTCCTGGTTAGGGTAGTGGTTCGAAACTTGCGTTCATTTTCCCGGGAAATGTGTTCACTAATGATCGCTCTACTAATGAAAGGGTTAATTGGATAGGGAGTTGATGGAGGGGAGGGAAGAGGTGGAGGGGCGTTTAGTGGGAAGGAGAGAGAGAGAGAGAGAGAGAGAGAGAGAGAGAGAGAGAGAGAGAGAGAGCAGAAGGTATTGTCAGGAAGGGTGGATAAGAGGGAAGACTCTAATGAAGCAGTCTCGAACTGTCGCTTCGGACGCCTGGGTCGAAACACGCTCGCCTAATTCCTGGTATTAGTTCTCAATTCTGTCTGGTAATCTCGCTTGATCTGTATGCCATGCCGTACCCTCCGCTCTCCCTACAGCCATAAATACCATATACAAATCTCTTTTAAAAGTATTTTTCTCTCACATTCTCCATAGTTGCCACCTCAATCCCCAACTCTGTCCCTCTTTGTTGTCTTTGCACACCGAGCTCTTTCTTTTATGCACACTCGCACTCACTGCTCTTAACATGTTGAAATGCTCCGGTCACAGACAAAGGACCACAACAAGGCCGGGCCTTAATTGAAATTTAGAGAGAACTATGAAACGGAGAGGGAGAGAAGACGAGGGAAAGTGTTTACGACATTTTGGAAAAAGACATGTGTGTTGAAATGTGCTAAGTGATCGTTATGTTATTTCCTGCGTCTGTAAGTGCCACCACACTCGACTCCACCAAGAAATGATCAGACATTCCACCTACCTCCCCCTCTCAACACGTGATGATGATAATGATGATAATGATGATGATAATGATAATGATAATAGCAATAATGATAAATGATAAAGATGATTATGATGATAGCACTAATGATAATGATAGATAGCCACATTAGTACAGGTTAGCCCCTTTAATGATAATGATAACTGACCACATTAGTTCAGGTTAACCCCCCTACCACACACACACGAGAGTCTTTTAAGTCAGCCTTGAGGCTGGGGGACAAAAGGCGAACGCTACACTCACGCACGCATGCACACATGCCAGGCCCAGGTGGGTCGTGGCTCCCTTGAAAGGGGGAGGGGGTAGATCCTTCGTGGGGGGTGAAAAGGGAGTCCAACCTCGGGGATCGGGGGATGGAAAGGGGTTCCAACTCTTTTCCCAGATACATTTGCCTGCAGTATGGGCCTTGAGTGTGGACAGGTCGAGGTGAGTGAGTGTGTGTGTTGCGTGGGTGTGTGTGTGACTCTCTCTCTCTCTCTCTCTCTCTCTCTCTCTCTCTCTCTCTCTCTCTCTCTCTCTCTCTCTCTCTCTCTCTCTCATATCTACCTTACCCTCCTAGTTCCTGTTACACAGGCCAGTACCTCACACTTCCCGCAAGGTCCACGATACTCTCTCCCTACCTCATCGCCTCACCCTTACGGCACGGCCTCTAATTAGACCGTCTGCACCTTCTTGCCCCGAACCTGTTTAGCTGGAAATCCAATAACATTCCTTCGCTTCTTTAGCTCTTCAGTCACTTCCTTCAAACTCTGGCCAACAAAAGGAAAGAAGAAAGTAAGCTCATTATATACCTATATATATATATATATATATATATATATATATATATATATATATATATATATATATATATATATATATATATTCCTATGAGTCCACGGGGAAAATGAAATACGAAAAGTTCCCAAGTGCACTTTCGTGTAATAATCACATCATCAGGGGAGACACAAGAGAGGAATATAACAGTCAGTTGATATACATCGAAGAGACGAAGCTAGGACGCTTTGCCAAGATCTGTCCTATATATATATATATATATATATATATATATATATATATATATATATATATATATATGTGTGTGTGTGTGTGTGTGTGTGTGTGTGTTCACTTGTCAGTTTAGCTCTCCGTGTAGAAACAGGGTAAGGTGGACACCTTTGGGGCGAGGACGTCCTGGACGACGCCTATATACTCATTCCCTTCCTCTGAGCGAGGACAACTCTTCGCCCAGAGGACGGCCTCTTTCTCGCAGTGTTCCCACTTGCAGCGCAGTCCGGCAAAACACACACACACACACACACACACACACACACACACACACACACACACACACACACACACACAAAGGTTGGAATTATGCAAATTTCTGGACTTGCATGTGTGGGTGTGTGCACTGGGAGGAGGCGGGTCGGGTCGTGCCAGGCGTCAGAACGTGTGAGGTTGGAGGAGATCCTGCTGCTGCTGCTGCTGGTCGTCCTCCTCCTCCATCTCCTCCCTACAGGAGACAGGTCGTACCTCCTTCATGGAGACGTAAATGAACAGGAGATTCGCCAGATCGTTTGGGAAAGTACGGTAGGGGAAGTTAAACGAGAAGAGCTCTGTGACAAATGTTGTGATAAAAGGTTTTTTTTCCCCCACTCGCTGCCGCCCGCCCCCACAGCGAAGTTTTCGAGCCTCCTAGATTTCTCAAGTTTCCATAATATAAAAAGTTATATAGACTCATTTGCATAAAGAGCCATTCCTTGCCCCTTACTACGCTTAGCTTGTGCCCACACCACGACGGTGTAGATACGAAGGTAAACTGAACCTCGCGACGCCCCACCCGCCTCCCCCACACACACCCCCTTCAGGTTGATCTACTGTGTGTGTACAGGTCCAGTGTCCCTCCACCACTACCACAACCGCCACTACCACAACTACCACAACCCCTCCTCCGTGCCTCGTACAATGCTTCGCTTGTTGTATAAGTGATGTGTACTTTACAAGTAGTGTGTAAACTGCAAATATGTGTAGTCCACTTTATAAGGTGACGTACACATTTTAATTTTAACTTCGTACTTATTGTACACTTTACAAGTGTTGTACATTTGTACACACATAACACACCGAGTAATATATTTCGTTTTTTTTTAAATTACTACTTACATCAAAAGTGTTTTGCCCACTTTCCTGAAGTGTACTTATATATGGATATCTACCACAACATTTCCAACCCTCCCCTCCAACACAACACCTCCAACCCTCCCCTCCAACACAACATCTCCAACCTTCCCCTCCAACACAACACCTCCAACCATTCCCTCCAACACATATGTGTCCCTGTCCTACCCACCTGGACACATACGTGTCCCTGAATCACTCCCGCCCACCTGGACACATATGTGTCAGCCCAGTGAAAAATAATACATATTCAATACTATTCTTTTTGTTACCCCCAACACTTTCTTTCAGTGCAGTTTTCTCTCTGTAACGCAGACGAAGAAATGTTCTAGGCATAATATTTACACATTTCTATAGACGCGTTCGTGAAAACATTTATTTATTTTTTCATTCAGAAGATGGTACAGTAGTTTGGTGCTGCCTTTAATACGTGAATAACATATTTCAGAAGTCCTTTGAATTATATATATATATATATATATATATATGTGTGTGTGTGTGTGTGTGTGTGTGTGATTTTCTCATATATCTCAATTGTCGAACTGGTAATATAAGATTCTTAGTGATTTAGGAACAACGTGGTGTTCCTAAGTAGTCCAATCTGGTCTGCTCAGCTTCACAAAGCTTAAAGCTTAGCACGTCATTCATCAGCTCGACCCACCACTGTCTCTCGTCTCCGGAGCCAATCTTGTGAGCTTTGCGTCATGCATACAAACAGTGGCCCACACTGGCCTCAGTATATGGCGTCCTAGCTTCGTCTCTTCGATGTGTATCAACTGACTTATATTTCTCTCTTGTTTCCCCTTGATGATGTGATTATTACACGAAAGTGCACTTGGGAACTTATCGTGTTTCATTATTCCCCTTGGACTCATAGGGATATATATATATATATATATATATATATATATATATATATATATATATATATATATATATATATATATACGACGCCTTTGAGGTAGCGTTGGCGGATCTGTCTCCTTCACTGATACAATTTAATGAGTGGGTCGCCTGCAGGAGGTCGCGTGTACCTTCGTCAGGAGGAGGGTGGGGGAGGGGGGGGGGGTCGCCCCATGCTCGTCCTCAGGTCACGTCTCCTTCCCCCTGCCTCAGCTGGGGTGTCCTACGACCCTGAGGACAGACAGAATATATATATATATATATATATATATATATATATATATATATATATATATATGGAGAGAGAGAGAGAGCGGGGGGGGTTATTTTCACGGGAAGGAACATTGTAAAGAAAACGAGGTGGAGGTAGGTGGCACCCTGATTTTTCTTTTTCTTTATGAGAATATTTGATTTACATACGGAGTGGATGGTTGTATGTCCCCTCCCCCCTCAGACCTCTGCCAGACCCCTGCCAGACCCCTGCCAGACCCCTGCCAGACCCCTGCCAGACCCCTGCCAGACCCCTGCCAGGGATCTGCCAGGGATCTGGCAGTTGTTCGATAAGGCTGTTCACTCCGGCACTTTGTATGGGAGCGTCACAAAGACACGTTCAGCTTTATTTGTTTTTTGTTTTCTTTGGTAAAGTGGGCGGGGAGGGATTGGAGCCTCGTGGTCTTCCCTGAACACGTTTTCTTTTTAAAGGTTTGCCAGAGAGTTGTGTACACTGTGTGGCCTCGCCTGGCCTCGTGTGACCTACTAAGTTGTTTCTGCTCCTGACATCCACGAAGAAAGTTGACCCACTTCCTCCAGCCCCTCCTGAGGGCCCGCCTGGTCTACCTGCCCCTCCTGAGGGCCCGCCTGGTCTACCTGCCCCTCCTGAGGGCCCGCCTGGTCTACCTGCCCCTCCTGAGGGCCAGCCTGGTCTACCTGCCCCTCCTGAGGGCCCGCCTGGTCTACCTGCCCCTCCTGAGGGCCAGCCTGGTCTACCTGCCCCTCCTGAGGGCCAGCCTGGTCTACCTGCCCCTCCTGAGGGCCAGCCTGGTCTACCTGCCCCTCCTGAGGGCCAGCCTGGTCTACCTGCCCCTCCTGAGGGCCAGCCTGGTCTACCTGCCCCTCCTGAGGGCCCGCCTGGTCTACCTGCCCCTCCTGAGGGCCCGCCTGGTCTACCTGCCCCTCCTGAGGGCCAGCCTGGTCTACCTGCCCCTCCTGAGGGCCAGCCTGGTCTACCTGCCCCTCCTGAGGGCCAGCTTGGTCTACCTGCCCCTCCTGAGGTCCCGCCTGGTCTACCTGCCCCTCCTGAGGGCCCGCCTGGTCTACCTGCCCCTCCTGAGGGCCCGCCTGGTCTACCTGCCCCTCCTGAGGGCCCGCCTGGTCTACCTGCCCCTCCTGAGGGCCCGCCTGGTCTACCTGTCCCTCCTGATGCAATCGTATGACTCACATCTGCCGGGAGACCTTCACTAAACCGGCACTGCGACGGTATCCTCCGGTAAACCGGTATTTCTAGACATGCGGTAACGAGATGAACATCGCCTCATCCGAATGCATTGCCGGACCTGGGAGTGCCAGGTGAACCTGATGGAGGAGGAGGGTGATTAGAATCCTGTGTTCCTGATCTATTATAGATGGAGGCGAGATTGTGAAGGAGTAAGACCGCCCCCTTCCCACCCATATAGATGGAGACAGGATAGTAAAGTAGAAGATGGAGGTTCAATAGATTCCCTCCTCCCTACCCCACACCTCCCTCCTTCCTACCTCACACCTCCCTCCTTCCTACCCCACACCTCCCTCCTTCCTACCCCACACCTCCCTCCTTCCTACCTCACACCTCCCTCCTTCCTACCTCACACCTCCCTCCTTCCTACCCCACACCTCCCTCCTTCCTACCCCATACCTCCCTCCTCCCTACCCCACACCTCCCTCCTTCCTACCCCCAGATTCCCAGCAGACGCCCCCCCTCCCCTCCCCCCCCACCTCCTCAACCAATGGATTATCCAATAATTACGTCATCAAGGAAGCTTTCCCCTGATTACAACCCCTTGGCTGGTTAGGACTGAGACCACCACGTCAACGAGAGCTTCCACCTCAAGGCCAGCACAGGGGGGGGGGGGGGGACGTCTTGCTGTGATGCCATTTCCCCTCCCCCCAGCAACCCTCCCCCCCCCCCCCCCACCACGCGCTCCTGATGTCCCCAGTGTCTCCCGTCCCCCACCCCACGCCTTCGTAATGAGGAGTGAGGCGGAGGTGAAGTTCGTCAGTTGTTCACAGTTGTTCTTGTTGTGGTGTTCTGTGTCCACAGTACTTCCTCATGTGGGGGGGGGGGGGGACAACTACTTCGGAAGTTTCTCTCTCTCTCTCTCTCTCTCTCTCTCTCTCTCTCTCTCTCTCTCTCTCTCTCTCTCTCTCTCTCTCTCTCTCTCTCTCTCAACGACCATCCCCCCCCATCCAGTCCTTTAGCCCTTCTGATGTAATGGGTGGGGATAGTGGTAATGGGTGGGGGATAGTCTATCCTGGATAGTGTGGCAACTCCAGACCTATACGTCACACTGACATGACATCATTGTGACGTATCTTGTACGTAATGAATTGAATATGTTCACAATTTTTGTTTTTGTTCTTTTTTGTTTCGTGACGACAGCTGTTACACCACCAGGGTCTCTCCTGAAGTAAATGGTAAATTATTTACTCCGTCCATGATAATGTACGTCTATTTCGAGCAAGAGAAATTTAGGAAAATACACGAAATACAGGAAAATAATAACCCACCCCTCGAGTTACTCTTTTAAATGTCCAACTGTTCCACATTTTCTGTTTCAGATCCCATTTTCTACTCATTTTTTTTAAAGCTTCTGGAAAATATTTTCTTTCCCTGTAGTTTGATGTTTCGTGATTTTTTATTTTATAAAAGATTAATATTCTGGTCAGTTTTTTTTATGAAAAAGTAATTTTGGACGCATTTTTATTTCCATTTTTGTTAGAATAATGTTTACACAAAATGTGGCATCTCTCTTAAATCGAATTGTATCTCATCTACCACAACAAACATTATGATTATCATTATCATTTTTATTATCATTATAGAGATCTTAGAGGGGGTTGAGGGAGGGACACACACACACACACACAACACACACGCTCCCTCATAGACGGTGTCGTGTTCGATCCCGAAGGATAAGATTTGACTCAACTCGTAATTTCTCTGAAACGTTTTCGACTTCAATTTCGTTTGAGAAAAAAGGAAATCTGTCCCGGGGTTCCACACACGGGTGGCGACGCCTGGAGACCAGTTGAACACATGGTGGTAAAGTTCAGGCGAAAAACTGAACAAAGAAAAGTTTCCTATCTGTCTGCGGCCTCGTAGATGAGTTTGTTGTGAGCGTCTGTGGTTGTGAGCGGCTGTGGTTGTGAGTGACTGTGTTGTGAGCGAGCTGTGGTTGCGAGGGAACTTGTGTGTTCGTTTTTTGCGTATTTTTTTTTTAAGTTACATTAATTATGTTCAACAAATTTTTGACTTAAACAACGGACATTAATTCCATTAATTACATTACGTAGATATGATATGTCCTGGTGTTTGTTTGTTTGTTTGCTTTCTTCACGTAGTCATCTATTTGTAGTTTAAATTCCAGAAATAACTGTGTTTATTTAATATAAACGTTACATTATAGACATTCCGGCTACTAAAACAATGTCAGAAGCTATTTATTTTTTCATCATAGTTTCACGTCTTTAAATTAGCTGTTCTCCTTCAATGACCTTCATTATATATATATATATATATATATATATATATATATATATATATATATATATATATATATATATGTATGAGGGAGGAATATGTTCGTGTGGCGTTCAGCGTTAGCCACAGTAAAGAGGAACAAATATTATCTCTGCCTTGGTCTTGGTAATGACATATCTTAATTGGGTCTTTGCTTTCAATCAGGTAACCCTCTCATCCAATAGCTTCTCCAGGTTATGGCCAACCGCTCGTAATGTTCAAAAATGATATCAATAGTACCTTTTTTCTTACCCAGATCCTTAAGAAAACCGAACTTATGTATTGCAATTAAGAAGACTGTTATTGCCTCGCTCGAGAACGATTTTCTATTTTTCCTGAGCAGCAGACGGAGGAACTTTTTATTTACCTTGGTTTCTTCAGCAATATTTCCTGGACGGCAGACTCATCTTTTCGCTCCTGGTCGTATGTCAGATTTTATTCGTCTTTTAACAACTTTCCTTTGTTGTAGTACACGTTAATGTTCAGCTAGACGTTCGTACGTTAAACCCTTTATGAGCACGACTGGACGACCACTGAGGGGCGAAGCCACGACCCTTGAGCACGACGGTACGACACCTTGAGCACGACGGTACGACACCTTGAGCACGACGGTACGACACCTTGAGCACGACGGTACGACCCTTGAGCACGACGGTACGACCCCTTGAGCACGACGGTACGACCCTTGAGCACGACGGTACGACACCTTGAGCACGACGGTACGACCCTTGAGCATGACGGTACGACACCTTGAGCACGACGGTACGACACCTTGAGCACGACGGTACGACCCTCATGTATACATTATCATCCATCATAGTTGATGAGGAAGACAACAATACGATGAACCAATATTGCTCTCATCCTACTGAATAAATACATCCCACGTCTTAAAGAGCAAGATTCCATTATCTCTTAATTGGATGGATTAATTCAGGAAACAAGATAATTTTGCCCGGAGCGAGATGGAGACTAATTATATTACTTTTTTTTTATAAGTTGCTAGTGTTAGGCTGGCTCTTATTAATAGCCTGGGGTGTAATAACATCAAATGAAGAGATGAAGGAAAATTAGCCATTTGCGTTTCAGGGTTAATTTGAATAAGTTGGCAGGATTGCGTTTCTTTGGGATATTGAATGGAGAGTTGTGGCCGCCGTTTTCTTTTATACATTTTTTTTTTCTACCATGATGAGGTGATGAGGCTGAGGATGGCAAATGGTAATGTAAACCGTAAAAGAAAACGGAAGGAGTTACAGCTTTAATACGTTGGGAGGACTTGCGGGGGTTGCCTGCTTTCTGTCCCTCTGGGTTGCTTGCTTCTTGCTTGGTTTGTTAATTTGCATAAATTAATTCACTGATTTGCATTTTGTTTCATACACATTATGATAGTAATTATACTCTGTCATTTATCTTAAGATAAAAAAGTTATACATGGGGCTATAAACCTCTATATATACACACACACACACACATATATATATATATATATATATATATATATATATATATATATATATATATATATATATATATATATATATATATGAGAGACAAAACCATTTAGTATTTATTCCAGGATAAGGAGTGGTAAGGGTCATTTTGTGTGACTTTTCTGTACAAAAATGATTGTTAAGAAGGAATTTAGGTTAGATATCAAAGGTTATAACATTAAATATCACTTTGCTTTTACCTTTATTATTATTATTATTATTATTATTATTATTATTATTATTATTATAATTATTATTATTGTTATTATTATTATTATTATTATTATTATTATTATTATTATTATTATTATTATTATTATTGTTATTATGGTTATTGTTACCATTATTGTTATTATTAACATTATTATTATTATTATTATTATTATTATTATTATTATTATTATTATTATTATTATCATTATTAATATTGTTATTATTATTATTATTATTATTATTATTATTATTATTATTATTATTATTATTATTTTAGTGTCATCAACTGTTCCATCTATTTATTTCTTTCTTCTTACTACGTATTTCATTATTAATCTGTTAAGTCCCCAGTATTTTTTTTTTTTTTTTCCTCTACTGTTATTGTGAATATGGTGAAGATGGTGACCCACGTATTGTGGATGGTGATAGTGATGGACTGTAACGCTGATGGTGAGGGGGGAGGGGGGGCGTGAGGGACCATGAGCCACTATATGGAAGGCTGTCAAACACCATCTCCACCTTGGGTGATGATCTGATTAATGGGAATTATTAGTAGTTAATTGGAACGTCTGATGAATTACGAAAGTGTTGATGTTGGCTGCGTCTGGTGGGGCTGTTGACGGATTCAATTATCTTAGGCGAATATCTTATGAGTTATATTTGGATTATTTTTTAATTATTTTTGGATTACCTTTGGATTATTTTTGGATTGCCCTTCGATTACCTTTGCTTTACTTTTATTGTTAGAGAGAAAAGGAGGAAGAGTGATATAGAATGATAGAGAAAAACGTAAAAGGCAGATTGAAAGGTGAGCATGACGGAACGACCTTTAAGTATGATGGCCTTGCCTTTGACCTGATCCTTAAGGGTCAGGTCAGAAACCAGGCCCATCACACCCAAGGGTCGTACCGTCGTGTTCAAGGGTCGTACCGTCGTACTCAAGGGTTGTACCGTCGTGCTCAAGGGTCGTACCGTCGTGTTCAAGGGTCGTACCGTCGTGCTCAAGGGTCGTACCGTCGTGCTCAAGGGTCGTACCGTCGTGCTCAAGGGTCGCTCCCGAACATTGCCCACTAAACCTGTACGACCACACACGTCGGTAGTCGTCTTCCCCCCCTAGTCGTTTTCTACGACCTCCGACCCTGTTGGCCTGGCTCCATAAGCACTACCGAAACAGACGACCTCATGCGAGGGAGACAACAACCCTTCTGGCCTCGGAAATAATAGGCTTCGTATGCAAATAGGGCCACAGATAGGGAACCCAGTGAGAACACATGGCGTATACTCCCACTGGCCTTTCGCTCGATCCCAAAGCCATAAAGAAAAAGAGATTAGATAATTCTGCTCTATTGACCATTATGTGATATTGTCTTTGCTCATAAAGGATGCAGAGAATAGGGTGTGGTCGAAAGATGATTTGACTCTTCGTAAAAAATCGCTTGTTTAAGAGGAAAGCTATCCCCCCCCCCCCGCCCTCCTTCCCCCTAGCTAACTATCTACCCACCTCGTGGGGGGGGAGGAGGGGGGGACCACAACATGGGCCCCCCCCAGTCATGCACGGATCGTGAATATTGTGCCTCGCGCTTGTGGTGCCTGACAGGAGCATGACTTCCTCCATTGCTTGCCCCCCTCCCCCCCTAAACCATGCATATTCAAAAGCCATGAACCATTTCTTGTGGTGTGGGAGCTTAAGCTGGGCCTTACCAGACTAAGCCGTCCTAAGCTTAGCTAGTGGGCCTCTAAAAGCCATATTTGAGGGAGCAAAGCCACTGGACTTACACCTGTGTTTGGAGAAATATCTTTGTGTCTATAGATGCATGAATATTCGTGATAACAAATATTCATAACTGGAAAATATTCGTAACTCCCGAAATATTCGTCACTGTAATTTGTCGTGGGTCAGGCAGTATTTGTGGTCTGGAAGTGCCAGTATTCCAGGCATGATGGGTTAGTTTGGATGGTATGTTAATGTGTGTGTTACATGGGGGCAACACAGAGCTAACCACACACACACACACACACACACACACACACACACACACACACACACACACACACACACACACACACACACACACACACACCATGTTCATTTTCTGAGAGTAAAATTCCTGTTACAGAAAAAGAATTTAATTAGGTGGAAATTACATTAGGTTTCTCAAAGGTAAAAAAGTATCTTGAGCTGTATATATCATCACGATTTACAGCATATATATATATATATATATATATATATATATATATATATATATATATATATATATATATATATATATATATGAGAGAGAGAGAGAGAGAGAGCTGGGAAATGATGGGTTACATCTCATTATATTCGACGCTCATTTCCCCCAAGTGGGAAACATGTCAGTGATGGTTCGAAACCTGGTGTGTGGGAGGGAGGGTCTCTGTCCCCCCCCACCTCCCTCCCTCACCAGGCTCCGGCGTCTTGTGTGTGAGGTCTCTCTCTCTCTCTCTCTCTCTCTCTCTCTCTCTCTCTCTCTCTCTCTCTCTCTCTCTCTCTTTCTTTGTGGTAGAGAGAGAGAGAGAGAGAGAGAGAGAGAGAATTAGGAGAGTTCAGTACTCCATGAGGACACGCCAGCCGCTTTCCCGGGGATTGGAATCTCCCTGAAGTACGACGGTACGACCCCCTGAAGTACGACGGTACGACCCCCTGAAGTACGACGGTACGACCCCCTGAAGTACGACGGTACGACCCCCTGAAGTACGACGGTACGACCTGCGAGTATGATGAAGTAGTATTTACTGCCCAGGTTGAGGGTCGTCATCACAGCCAACGGTCGTACCGTCGTGCTGCAGGGGGTCGTACCATCGTACTTCAGGGGGTCGTACCGTCGTGCTGCAGGGGGTCGTACCGTCGTGCTGCAGGGGGTCGTACCGTCGTGCTTCAGGGGGTCGTACCATCGTATTTCAGGGGATCGTACCGTCGTAATTCAGGGGTCGTACTGTCGTACTGTGTTGTCCTCCTCGGGTGGTGTCATGTTCGTGTGGACTCGCTCATGTTTCCGCCTAACCATTCTCGAGGGAGAATCAGGCGCGGGAGATAAAGCGAGGCCAGCTGGGCGCTAATATCTCTCTCTCTCTCTCTCTCTCTCTCTCTCTCTCTCTCTCTCTCTCTCTCTCTCTCTCTCTCTCTCTCTCTCTGCAGCTGGACACTGGCTGGGTTGACCTTGGGGAGTAGTAGTTAAGACTGACCTGAAATCACCATCCAGGAATTGGATAGGGCTAACAAGGCATCCTCATCGAAACGAAAGTCCAGTGAGAAGAAGAACAGGAAGAAGAAGAAGAAGAAGAAGAAGAAGAAGAAGAAGAAGAAGAAGAAGAAGAAGGAGAGGAAGAAGAAGAACAGGAAGAAGAAGAAGAAGAAGAAGAAGAAGAAGAAGAAGAAGAAGAAGAAGAAGGAGAGGAAGAAGAAGGAGAGGAAGAAGAAGGAGAGAAAGAAGAAGAAGAAGAAGAAGAAGAAGGAGAGAAAGAAGAAGAAGAAGAAGAAGAAGAAGAAGAAGAAGGAGAGGAAGAAGAAGAACAGGAAGAAGAAGAAGAAGAAGAAGAAGAAGAAGAAGAAGAAGAAGGAGAGGAAGAAGAAGGAGAGGAAGAAGAAGGAGAGAAAGAAGAAGAAGAAGAAGAAGAAGAAGAAGAAGAAGAAGAAGCAGACCATTTCGGGTGCCCCTGCTTCAGGGACGTCCTCAGCAGACGACATCCCTCCTGCTTCCCCTTCATTGGTTGACACTGGATGAAGGTGGGCAGAGTGGCCCTGACACTGGGTGAAGGTGGGCAGAGTGGCCCTGACACTGGGTGAAGGTGGGCAGAGTGTCCCTGACACTGGATGAAGGTGGGCAGAGTGGCCCTGACACTGGGTGAAGGTGGGCAGAGTGGCCCTGACACTGGGTGAAGGTGGGCAGAGTGGCCCTGACACTGGATGAAGGTGGGCAGAGTGGCCCTGACACTGGGTGAAGGTGGGCAGAGTGGCCCTGACACTGGGTGAAGGTGGGCAGAGTGGCCCTGACACTGGGTGAAGGTGGGCAGAGTGGCCCTGACACTGGATGAAGGTGGGCAGAGTGGCCCTGACACTGGGTGAAGGTGGGCAGAGTGGCCCTGACACTGGATGAAGGTGGGCAGAGTGGCCATGATAACTTAAGAAGCCAGAGAAGGTTTAGGATCTTAAGGTAATCATCTCATTTTATTGATTCGATTACTTTATACATTTTTCTGGAGTAATGATGCTTTTGAAGAGTTGTGTTAATGTTTTTTAGAATGGGGAGGTCATAAGTTAATCGAAAACCAACAAAAAGGAAGCCTAGATTACCAGAACTCTTGACCTGGCCTTCAAGAATCAGGTCAAAGGTCAGGACATCATATTCAAGGGTTGCACCGTCGTGCCCAAGGGTCGTTCCGTCGTGCGCAAGGGTCGTTCCGTCGTGTGCAAGGGTCGTACCGTCGTGCCCAAGGGTCGTTCCGTCGTGCCCAAGGGTCGTTCCGTCGTGCGCAAGGGTCGTACCGTCGTGCTCAAGGGTCGTACCCTTCGTGTTCAAGACGTCAATCAACAATAGCCCTCAACACACACACACACACACACACACACACACACACACACACATACGTTCGAATCTCTTCTTTCAAGGAATGAAAACGGCGGATTTATTTTGGTGTGTGTGCG